>NC_056728.1:675338037-675538037 GCF_019279795.1 Protopterus annectens
CACACACACACACACACACACACACACACAAATATTTTACTAACTATAAAACTCTGTCCTTATCACCATAACTTAGTCTATCCACTCTGCCAGCTGGTCATCCCTATGCTTCTGCAAGTCTTCATATGTGTAATGGAGTGAGTTATACCTGTCATGGTTGACAGATGGTCACCCATATCCTGCCAGATATTGATTATTTCAATGTGCTGTGTGCATACCTTGATCTTCTCCGGGTATGAATCATACAAAAGGTAAAGCCTAAACAAGGTCTCTGTGTCAGACCATGTAGGAGTGTGCCACATGCCTTCACAAGAATTGCCATTTATTTTATTTTGATTTTATTTTTATTTTACATTTGTTAACCAGGAAAGTCCAACTGGACACAGGTCCATTTTCAGTGGAGGCCCGGGGCGGAAAGCGTCAAAAGATACATTACATAAGTATAATTAAACACATAAGAAAATGTTAAACACACAATAAACTAAAAATTCATTTGAGTCGGCTACTTTTACAGTGTGGGTTCTGTCAGTAAGCCAGTTGGCAACCCATGGAGTGATGTAGGAATTAATGCCCAGCTTAGTAAGTTTATCTATGCTTCCAGAGTGGGGGATGGTGTCGAAGGGCTTGGTGAGGTCCAGACAGGCTGTGTGGACCCCCTTACCCTCATCCATGGCTCTGGAGACTGATTTGAAGAAGTCAAGCAGGTTGAGGAGACAAGACCGGCCCTTTATGAATCCAAACTGGGTGGGGTCCAGTGTTTGAAGGTTGCCAATGTCTTTGTTTATAAGTTCAATGATAATGCGTTCCATGGCTTTGCAGATCAGGCTCGTCAGACTGATGGGACGATAGTTCCTGGGATCCAAGGTGGATCCCCCCTTGTGGAGTGGGATAACTGTAGCTGTGCGCCACTCATTGGGCACAAAGCCTGAGGTGAGGCTATGATTAAACATGACACTTAGGTGAGGTGCCAGTTCATTTTGTAGTTCATGTAGTACACAGCCCAGGATGTCGTCTGGTCCCATGGATGCTCTATTCTTAGCTTTGGAGAGTGCATTTTTTACCTATGTGGCTGTGAATACTGGAATTTGGCAATCATTTGGTATTGAGATTGGCAGTTTAGGGGGTGAGAGGGGATGTGAAGTTGGCACTGAATTGATCTGCCAGGATATTGGCAATATCCTTGGGATCAGTATATTTAATGCCATTCTGTTGTAGCTCAGAGCAGATCTGAGCATTGCCATTTAGATTCTTGACATAACTATAGAATGTCTTGTGGTTGTCCTTGAAATCTTTGGCAATTTCATTTTCATAACTAGCTTTGGAGGATTTTATGAGGGATCTCAGCTTCTTACTGAGGCTGGTAAGGGAGTTTTTTGCATCCTGGGATTTTCCTCTTTTCTGTAACAGTTTCTTCCTTCTGTTGTATAGTTTGTTTATGGCAGGGGACCACCAGATTGGGTTCCATTTTTTGGAGGAGACCGTCTTGGTTCTGTTTGGAATGGCATGATTCATACACAAGTGGATGTGCTCGTACAGTGCCTTAGTGTATGATTCAGCGGTCTAACTTCCAGTTCCTGTCTGCATGGGTGTCATGAAGTTTGTAATTTCTGACTTGAGTAGTATTAAGTTGGCTTTAGGAGAAGTTTTTTATGGAGGTTTCCCTACTGGGGGGTGAGGGTGGGATGTGGACGTCAAGGTTGATTAGCTTATGGTCAGACCAGACCAATGAGGGGTGACCACTGGTATGGAGCATTGATTTTCCATGTTGGTAATGACCAGGTCTAGGATATTTGAGCCCCTGGTGGGACTGTGGATTAGTTGGTCCAGGACGTTGGAATTTATGAATTCCAAGAACCGCTGGGCAAAGGTGTCGGTACCTGAGTTGTTTTCCCAATTAATGGCAGGGTAGTTGAAATCATCCAGTATTAGGGTGTTTGATTGTATTTTAATATTATCTAGTATGTTTAGAAAGGTGTAGTGAGAATCTTGGGGCATGGTGGGGGATCTGCAGCAAGCTAAAGTTTGGATTGCAGTCTTACCTAGCATTAGTTGTACCTGCAGAATTTCAGATGCATTGTGTTGGGCAACTAGTTTGGAGGTGTGAATATCCTTGGTGAATATGGACACTCATCCATCTTTAGTGCTTCGGTCCTGGTTTGGTAGTCAAAAAGTGGTTGGGAGGGTGGCCTAATGGTTAAGGTGTTTGCCTTACAAACACAAGGTGCAGGGTTTGAATCTCACAGGGGGATAATTGGCTAGGCTTGAAATGGCTTGCAAAGGCAGTTAGCCTAGTACTAACCTATAAGTGTGGAAAGAGTTGTAGCCTGGTATTGCAGGGGTGCTCTGTGGAGCCTTGAACCAGGTCTCAGTTACTGCACAGATATCAATGTTCTCCATTTTTAGGAGTGCCTCGAGAGACTCCATTTTGAGGTTTAGACTTCTAGCATTGAGCAGCATTACCTTCAGATTTTGCATGCTTACATCTGTTACGGTGGTGGTTTTATTCTTTGAGCCATGTCTATATCACCACATTGAAGATGCAAAATGTCAAATGCTCACAAGAGCAAAAATGCTGAAATTCAAACTCGTTATTGTGGGGGGCTGCACCCCCCCCCACTAAATAATATATTCCAACTCTGAGATCGCACTACAGTGAGTAAAGGGCAAATATCCCAATCTTCACTGTACAGCGATCTCAAAAATGGACCCTCGACATTTTGACACTTTCGCTATTGTGCCGTTCGACATATTTACTTTTCAATATGGTTATATAGATCCTTTGAGCCTTGCCTAAAAAAGGCACTATAGGGGTGGCAAGAGCCTTAGCCAGTAACCTTAATCCCAGGGGCGATAGGTGCAGACCATCTCTGGCAAAGCATTGTGGTTTGTCGATCATGTCGTCCCAGGCAGACAGATATTGAATCCCCTTTGAATGACACCAGAAATTTAGCCAATTGTTTAAGTCAATTATTTTGTCCTTATACTGTGGTATCTTTCTGGGCGAAGGCAGGATACTGCTCAGGGCTAGGGTCATACCTGCCAGGACCACATGATCCATGTTTCCTTTCATGTAGTCCAGGGTGGTACGTCTCAAGTCATTCACTCCAACATGGACAGACAGAGTCGTATTTGTACTTGTTGTGGAGTGACATGAGTGCGTGCATTATGTGGTGGATCCTGGCACCCGACAGGCAGCTGACTGTAATTTTCTCCTTGTTCAGCCTGATGAGTGGGACATCTATGTGCCTGACTATAGAGTCACCTATGACTAAAGTGTTGGGTATGTTGTCTTGCCTTAGGGGCTACTGTTTGGTGTTACGTGGTATTACATGATGGTAACAGCACCTGTTTGCCATCTCTCTCTGTTGGTGCAAGATGCACACCTCCATGCAAACATGGAGCCCAAAAAGTTAAGGGATCCATTGCTTTTCCAGCATCATATATGTGTTGTGTCCAGTTTTATTTTTTGACCAGATTAAAGTTGTGAAATGGGGTAAATAAGAAGGGGCGAAATAGGGAACAAGCAGGGGGAAGAACAAAGGGAATGCAGGACAAGAATGTGCAGGAGGCAGGAAGGAAAGAAACACAGCTATCCATTTCTTTACACTGTAAATTGAACATATGTGCAAAATATTAACTGAATTTGGACCGTCACATCCAGAGAGAGGGGTGACCACAACACAATCACATTGTATAGCCAACTGGACTGAATAAAGTGTGTCAAAAAGATGTGTGTGAAATGTAAAGCTATGTATGGGACAATTTAGTTTTCTTGTGGGGCAGGTGCTTATTTATCTTTTATTTCGGAGAGCGAGGAATGCTGGGGAAGTGGCGTAGGTATGGTAAGTTGGGTAGGTGAGGATGCAATTGCAGATAGACAAGACAAACAAGACAAGAGATAGGGATAGTGATGGACACAAAAGGTTTGGGGACAGCATGATTGGAGTCAGGGTGGGGACATCCTGAACCCATGGTCATCAAGCTGGGTGACAGAACTGAGTCCTCACCCACTGGACTGTCATCACTGTCACCTCACTCCACCACTAGCTGGACTGCTTGATGTCTTCTCCTCCTCCTAGTACTATGCAAAATGAGGGGGAGCAGCCTCTCCAGCTGGTGTAGGTGTGCACCAGTGATGTGGTACACAACCCTACTCATCACCCCTATCAACTTGGTGTAGGTGATAAAATCACCACCTCTGCCACTGCTCCTCCAGAGACTATTGGACCAGCCTCTGAGGCAGGACTACCTGAGGGTGCAGGTAGTGCAGGGGCAGCAGAGAAAGTGCTGCCAAGTTGGGTCCCAGACATGTTGGTCATCGGTGCTGGAACTAGTGGAGGGGGGGGGCAGGCCTACCCTGCTGTGATGTGGGACAGATGGATATCATCGACACATTTTGGTGGCACATAAAATTAAAAAGGAAAATAGAAAAATAAAAGAAAATAAAAATGTATTTTTACAATGAAATAAAATAACATAAAAATAAAAAAATGCATTCATAAAGTAAAATAAAAAAATATTTTTTTTATAAATAATATGAAATAAAATAAAAATAAAATTAAAAAAAGAGAGATAAGTGCTGGGGTGAGAGAAAAAAACAAGAAAAAATTACTAACTTCATACATCATACGCAATGCATTAATACAATTATTTCACTCTATTGGCTTAACTTTTACATTTAAGACTACCATCTCCTAACAGATGCACACTATACTACAGATTACAGCAAGTAATCCTTGACATGTGCCCATACTGCACGTATGCATGTTCCAGTTATACAGATTACAGTTTACAGCAGGGCATTTGTGCCACTAGTATAGAGGTTTTACTTTCATGTAAATATCATTGAAGAATTAACAGTATTGTATAGCTGGGAAGTGTGGTATTTGAACACACAATCTCTGACTAAAGTCTAATATTCTGCTCTTGGCTTGTGCTATGACTAATGCATGCATACTTGCTTTTACAGTTGAGATATGCATATTCAATGTGATACAACTCTATAAGATACCAAAAAAAAGTTATCTCTAACTTTTAATGCTACAATAACACTAATCCTCTGCTGCATAGAAAGCACATGCTTCCCTCATCCTCACCAATCTAGTCCCATAGATTCAGAAATTGCACTCACAAATACTGGCAGCTGTGGAAAACACAAAAGAGAAGACCATTATAAATATCAGTCTTGCCTATATTTAGCTTTCTGAGTGTTACAAGTACCATCTATATATGATAAATTACACCACGAACAACTTAGAAACAGAAAACCAAAATTTAGAGGTAACGATGTCCCAAACAGCTTGGAGAAATAATCCACAAAAGTTTTAGCGCTTTCAGTCACCAATTTATTTTGCGACCTTCCTCAGAAACAATTAATTTACTCCATTACTTCCTTTTATATGTCATAACAGGAAATTACCTCATAATTACACAAATGAATTTAAAGTGCTGTGTGATACTATTTCTATCTAGAATTATATGCTAAAAATCATCCTTGCAATAAAAGTTCTTTGTGTAAAAAACATTTTTTTGTAAAACTTATATCTGTACATTACAAATAATACTATATTGTGTTATATAATATCACAGTAAGAAAGTTGTTATCTATACTTTAAAAAACATTTTAAATGTATTGTGTCATTCAATCCAGGGAATTTGTCAGCTCCTAAATGAAGCTGCCAATATGCTTCCTTGCATTCTAAGATGTTGTTTAAATCACCATTGAAACTAATATTTTCTACACTGTCTAAAACAAAGAATTCAAACTTTTTGAATTCCTCGCAAATGATAGAATGTCTGAACAAAGCATTGAATTTATCTTTCTTTTTTATAGCCAAATTATGTTCATATACACGTATTTTTAAATTTCTTTTGGTTTTACCAATGTAGTATTGTCTGCATGTCACACATCTCGCTACATAAACTAGTAGTTCACTATTACAATTAAAATAATTCTTAGCCCAAAATGTTTCATTAAATAGGCCTATTGTAATAAACGATGTGTTGGAAATAAATCTACACTGTTTGCAGTTGTTACAACTATAAGTTCCTTTTTTAATCATGCATGCCCTAGATGGCTTTTTCATTTCTCCATGGAATTCCAACATGCTTTTAATGTTGGAAACCTTTTAGTAAGTAAATTTTGGACTTAAACCTAAGTTGTCAGCTAGATCTTTGTTCCCCACTATAATATTCCAATTTTGTGTGATTATGTTTTTTATCTTCCATAATTCATCCACTATGGGAATGGGGAAAGCTATTTGATAATTATCATTATTCTCCAATGTACTACCATTTTCAAACAAATTTCCAGCCTGCACCATAACTTCTATAGACTGTAGTATTGGTCTTGCCACATTTTTCCTCAAATTCTGAACTTCTTTTTCTATTTCCTTAATCCGCTTATTGTTATAACCTCTTTTTTGAAATAACTTGTTCAAAATTCTTCCTTCTTTTAAAAAAATGTCATCATCTGATGTTAACCTACTCAATCTTATATACTGTCCTTTGATGACCCCCTTCTTCATATGGACAGGGTGCAAGCTGTCATTATACAAATATTGGTTTGCAAAATAAGGTTTTCTGTAGATTTGGCTCGAGAATTTTCTATTCTCCTCATCAATCTTCATATTAATGTCTAAAAAGTTGATTGTCTTTCCAAACTCACCAAATTTAAAGTGCAAAAAGGAGGTGGTGTTGTTAAGATCCTCGACTAATTCTGCAAATTCTAAATAATCTCCTGACCATAAGAAAATCAGGTCATCTATAAACCTATAGTATAATCTGACTTTCGAATAGTTTGGTGCGTTCTAGATATTTTTGCTCCCAGTTTGCCATTACAATATTCGCAAATGCAGGAGCTACTCTTGCACCCATAGCTACTCCTGAGGTCTGCTGATACATTTTTTTATTAAATGTGAAAAAATTGTTTTCTAATATAATTTCCATGAGAGCACAACAGGTATTTATTTTTGTACTTGTGAGAGTAGAATTTTTGCACAAATACTCTCTCATGTATTCTATTCCTACTTGCTGGTCTATAGAAGTATAAAGGCTCCTGACATCTAATGTACCAAAATTTAAATCTTCGCTTTCAATCGAAAAATTCCTTAAAATTTCCAATAAATGCCAGGAATCCCTCAAATAATGTTTGGACTTCTGAACTATTGGATTTAATGTTTTGTCTAACCAAATGGATATGTTTTCTGTTTTTGACATCCTCGCTGATATGATAGGTCTAAAAGGGATGTTTTCTGTGTTGTCTTGAATTTTTGGAATTCCAAATAGGTTAGGCAATTTAGGTTCTTCTACCAACATGTATTCATAAGTTTTAAAATCTATTTCTCCTTGACTTAACATGTCAAACAGGAAACTGTTTATTGTGTTGTATTTTGCCTTTACTGTTTCCTTACCTATGTTCTTATATGTGTTCTCATCTGTCAAAGAGTCTTCCATATTTTTTATATATTTTTTATATACAACGCAAACCCTTTTGCAGATGTTGAAAATATTACAGTTTCCTTTAAAGTAAGTAGTGACAATATGGACTACATAAACTGTCGTAAAAGTATTTTTGATATGGAAAAGGCTGTTATACAGCATGTAACTTTACTTTTAGAAGTGCAATATCTAGAAGAGTGTATGAGACGTCAGGTTGTTCCACAGGGCTTGCGCACAGCAAAATTTCCTAACTGCGTATTGCCCGGAGACAAACTATGTTTAGACTTAATCAAACTGTATAATGATACAGGAGTAAAGATGATGACAATACTAATAGAACATTATAAAGCTGAGTTAAACAAATTGAAGGAGGTAATTAAGATTTTAGACCAAAGAATCAAGGGGCATTCCTCCTTTAACAATTTTACAGCTTTATATAATGGTGTAGAAGCTAAAGCAGAAAGACACAGAGCGACCATAGTGTCAAGAAAACAGCATAAATTGAAAAGGGATCTCTTAGCTTACAACACTAATAGAGCATATATTATTAAAGAAGAGGGGGAAAATGAGAATCCCAACACTATAACTCATAACAGCAATGAGTTAAATGACAAAAGAACAATAACAAGGTCCGAACAAGTTTCATCATTGAACTTGTCTAAATCAACATCTAAGGATGACAATGATAATGTTCAAAGTTTGGAGGCAAACAACAATGTAGAACAAACAGCGACTACAAATAAAGTGAGCAACAATGACAACATCACTTATGCTGAAGTTGCCAGTACATCGTCTAACATTTCAGGGGCCCCTTTTCGAGTGAACATCAATTCATACAAAAGAACTACAAGGTGGTACAATGCCACACAGAAAAAGCACAAAATGAAGGGAAAGAACAAGAAAAGGTGGTAGAACCAACAGAAATTGATACTTATGAAGTGGACATTTTGAATGTGTCAAAAATACCTTTGTCTGATGATGCAAAAAGTGTTTTAAAGAAAGGTTTTTCATTTATTCCATCGAACAAATTTAACATGGGAAGACTGTTAATAGACTTTAGACTATATTTAAGAAAATTTAATTTAAATTATATCATGCATGATATAGTCAGTGTTAACAGTGGGGGAACATCAAATGTTACAAAGCCCAGTACCTACAACCCACCTTTGCTTAATACCTTACAGGTTTTTCAAAATTGTTGTGAGAAAGAATTCAGAAAAATAAAACACAACATTTATGACAACAATGTGTCAGATTTAGAGACAAAAGCTTTACGTTCTCTAAGTAATGATAGAAGTATTAGAATAATGAAAGCCGACAAAGGTGGGAAAATAGTGATTATGAATACTGAGGAATATATAAAAAATATGGAAGACTCTTTGACAGATGAGAACACATATAAGAACATAGGTAAGGAAACAGTAAAGGCAAAATACAACACAATAAACAGTTTCCTGTTTGACATGTTAAGTCAAGGAGAAATAGATTTTA
Organism: Protopterus annectens; assembly: GCF_019279795.1. Taxonomy (NCBI): domain Eukaryota; kingdom Metazoa; phylum Chordata; order Ceratodontiformes; family Protopteridae; genus Protopterus; species Protopterus annectens. Next base: position 675,346,969 of record NC_056728.1, read on the forward strand.
AAAATTATGAATACATGTTGGTAGAAGAACCTAAATTGCCTAACCTATTTGGAATTCCAAAAATTCAAGACAACACAGAAAACATCCCTTTTAGACCTATCATATCAGCTAGGATGTCAAAAACAGAAAACATATCCATTTGGTTAGACAAAACATTAAATCCAATAGTTCAGAAGTCCAAACATTATTTGAGGGATTCCTGGCATTTATTGGAAATTTTAAGGAATTTTTCGATTGAAAGCGAAGATTTAAATTTTGGTACATTAGATGTCAGGAGCCTTTATACTTCTATAGACCAGCAAGTAGGAATAGAATACATGAGAGAGTATTTGTGCAAAAATTCTACTCTCACAAGTACAAAAATAAATACCTGTTGTGCTCTCATGGAAATTATATTAGAAAACAATTTTTTCACATTTAATAAAAAAATGTATCAGCAGACCTCAGGAGTAGCTATGGGTGCAAGAGTAGCTCCTGCATTTGCGAATATTGTAATGGCAAACTGGGAGCAAAAATATCTAGAAACGCACCCAAACTATTCAAAAGTCAGATTATACTATAGGTTTATAGATGACCTGATTTTCTTATGGTCAGGAGATTATTTAGAATTTGCAGAATTAGTCGAGGATCTTAACAACACCACCTCCTTTTTGCACTTTAAATTTGGTGAGTTTGGCAAGACAATCAACTTTTTGGACATTAATATGAAGATTGATGAGGAGAATAGAAAATTCTCGAGCCAAATCTACAGAAAACCTTATTTTGCAAACCAATATTTGCATAATGACAGCTTGCACCCTGTCCATATGAAGAAGGGGGTCATCAAAGGACAGTATATAAGATTGAGTAGGTTAACATCAGATGATGACATTTTTTTAAAAGAAGGAAGAATTTTGAACAAGTTATTTCAAAAAAGAGGTTATAACAATAAGTGGATTAAGGAAATAGAAAAAGAAGTTCAGAATTTGAGGAAAAATGTGGCAAGACCAATACTACAGTCTATAGAAGTTATGGTGCAGGCTGGAAATTTGTTTGAAAATGGTAGTACATTGGAGAATAATGATAATTATCGAATAACTTTCCCCATTCCCATAGTGGATGAATTATGGAAGATAAAAAACATAATCACACAAAATTGGAATATTATAGTGGGGAACAAAGATCTAGCTGACAACTTAGGTTTAAGTCCAAAATTTACTTACTAAAAGGTTTCCAACATTAAAAGCATGTTGGAATTCCATGGAGAAATGAAAAAGCCATCTAGGGCATGCATGATTAAAAAATGAACTTATAGTTGTAACAACTGCAAACAGTGTAGATTTATTTCCAACACATCGTTTATTACAAAAGGCCTATTTAATGAAACATTTTGGGCTAAGAATTATTTTAATTGTAATAGTGAACTACTAGTTTATGTAGCTAGATGTGTGACATGCAGACAATACTACATTGGTAAAACCAAAAGAAATTTAAAAAGACGTGTATATGAACATAATTTGGCTATAAAAAAGAAAGATAAATTCAATGCTTTGTTCAGACATTCTATCATTTGCGAGGAATTCAAAAAGTTTGAATTCTTTGTTTTAGACAGTGTAGAAAATATTAGTTTCAATGGTGATTTAAACAACATCTTAGAATGCAAGGAAGCATATTGGCAGCTTCATTTAGGAGCTGACAAATTTCCTGGATTGAATGACACAATAAATTTAAAATGTTTTTTAAAGTATAGATAACAACTTTTTTACTGTGATATTATATAACACAATATAGTATTATTTGTAATGTACAGATATAAGTTTTACAAAAAAATGTTTTTTACACAAAGAACTTTTTTTGCAAGGATGATTTTTAGCATATAATTCTAGATAGAAATAGTATCACACAGCACTTTAAATTCATTTGTGTAATTATGAGGTAATTTCCTGTTATGACATATAAAAGGAAGTAATGGAGTAAATTAATTGTTTCTGAGGAAGGTCGCAAAATAAATTGGTGACTGAAAGCGCTAAAACTTTTGTGGATTATTTATCCAAGCTGTTTGGGACATCGTTACCTCTAAATCTATAGATGATACTTACACAGGTGCAGGATACCCTCAGTCCTAAATTCCTCAATCCAATGGCTGAAGGTATCCATCTTCCTCCCCCGAAGTTCATTATAATGATGCCTAGATTGCTCTCCAGTACATGGAATACTGGTGGTATTGGATACAGCCCAGGCTAGACTATCCCAAGCCTCCAAATTATACTGGGAGCCAGAATAGTCTCCCTCCAGAAGACTGTCACTGTGGTTCTTAACTAGGACTCCAATACAATTCTTGGACTCCTGGACACCTCACATCTGTGCCCTAAACCTGGCACCTCCCCCACTAACACCTGCCATGTCTGCCATGAATCTAGAGGATCGGAAACTGATGTTTTCCTGCCAATTCCAGTTATCACATTTACTGGTACTGCGCACACTGTTTGAAACTGTTGCATGATGGTAAGTGGAGAGCAGCAGTGAGGCATTACATAATTGCAATTACAATTCCATTGTTATTGCATGTACAGGCAGATGTGAAGGCCATGCCAGTCCAGACAGCAGAATTAGAATTACAGAAATATAGTACAAAGTATACCCACAGTCATACATGTGATAATAAATGTAATAATACATAGATAAATAAATAAATAACGGGCACAATACTACCATCTCAGCCCTCATACATGTAATTAATATCAGCTCCACTATCTAAGTGTTATACGTGTGAGTGGCTATAATGGGAAGTTTAACAACAGTAAAAGTGTATTAAATATCCTGTATGTGAACCCAAGACCATGTGTATGGCAATCCTACACTTACTCCTGTTGCCACAAGGGGGTTGAAATGATGCTTGTATATCTTTCAGTTTATTGCTATGGACTGCAATGTCACAACAGTAAAAAAAGATTGCACACCCTGTACTCAAGCCCTACACTTACACCTGCTGCCACAGAAGTAGTTACATGACTTTCACTATTTTACTAATCATGGTTAAGGTCTCACTGTTAACTTCTATGCAATGACACTTAGCAGGTTTGCACAATGCCCGATAACATTAATTGAATGTATTTGTTTTCTATATTTATGAGGCAGACTGAGGGAAGTGGCAGGCAGTCCCCATGTTTAATGTCAGGTTATCTCACCTCACATGTTAGTAACTCTGCAGAAAGTGACAATTCCAGTCAAAGTAAAGCTCAAGTAAGCATAGCATTCATGGCTGTACCAGAGGAACTCCCCTGCACCTCTACACCAGTATCTCCACTCACAGAAAAACACTTCAAGGGTGATGGCCGACATTCAGAGGCCATAGTGTTCACAGTGACACCTTTACAAATGGGAGCCACAGACACAAAAATTACTTAAAGATACCACTGGAAACAGATAAAGCACTGGCTGTCCATCAATAAATGAGTTGTGGCATTGTTAGAGCTTAAGGACACAAAAACAGATAGTCAGAGGGAAATGGTCGGAGTCCTGTATAGTATAGGGGATATTTTCCAGCACTACTTTGAAATAGCAGACAGCAGGGATAATGCCATGATCACACTGAAGTATAGTAGGGTGGCACACCAAGCATCAGTTGCTCTATCCTTTCATGCACTAGATAGGACTTACCAGAGTTAAGGTGGACTCAGTTTTACGAGGGGCAGACAACTGGGTACTGTCTGGATATGTGGTGGGGGTAACATAATAGTAGGGCAGCTTCTCAAGACTATAATGTCAGTAGTCACAGTAATCAATCACAACACACTTAACACAGGCCATGCCAAGAATCACCTGCACCTAGCAGAACCTCACATTCCAGGTCAAGATCATGGTCAGGCAGAGTGAGGTCAGTAACAGCAGGATCACCTTCAACAGGTATGTCATAACATTGGACTGACTTATCTTACAATTCTAATGGTTGCCTCTCTTCCAAATCAGTACCACCATCACCTGGCCTATTAATAGATGTGTACGACTCATGTGATCTTGAACTATTGTGAATTAGATTCATTGACATAGCTTTCTGTTTAGTTGGAATGGGGCTTGAAGGGGTGCTTATCTCTCTCTCTCTCTCTCTTTATATATATATATATATATATATATATATATATATATATATATATATATATATATATATATATCTATTAATTTTTCCATGTAAAATCATTAGGTAAATCATGAATGAACATTTCACAAAAAACAGTACTACATAGATTATCGTTCTTTCAGGTAGCAGTCACCTAAACATCAAAATAATAAAAAGCAAACATTTTCAGGCAAACTACATCATATAGAAATGACACATTAAAATAATCCTGATATGTAAGCTTAACTGCTGCCACAACAATCTCCTCAATGCAAAAATGATGACAATTTCTGAAGTCAGAATTTATATTGTGTGACACCATAAAATAATATGATGTGCAGTACAACAGAATAAAGTAAAAATAAATGGCATATAGAACTAAATATTGCATTGTTGTCAGTATTGCATACTGCTGCATAGTTAACTAATCAATACAGCTGAAGTTATCCATTACAGCAGATAAAATTATGAGTTGTTTTTTGATGTGATGCCTTTCAGCATCACTGAACAGGAATCAGTGAGCAGGGAGACATGTCAACACATAATTATTATCGAAACAGGTAATAAAAAAAATTAAATGAAAGAGAATGTCAGATAACAATGACAGCAGACCATGCACCAAACAGCATAGCCCACAGATATCACTTGCATGCATCTGTTATCCTCTATGTGTTTTTTACAGTAAAGGAAACACTACCTCAATGTTATGATCTATAGTTCTGATAAGATCCCTCCCCTTTACCTGCACAGCTGTATGTTGTGCATGAACCTGGCACATGGGAACTATTGCTATTATTGCCAGCTGATCATCATTAGTCATAGTGGGACTAAAACTGGCAGCTGCACTGACACCATGAGTCACTTCACCACCAGACTGGTGCATGGTCATATTATGCAGAATGTAACTGGCAGTAAACATCCTGTATGCAGTAGATGAGTCATACTGAAGGGCACCCCCCCCCCCCAGACTCTTCCAGCCACCTAAAACAGCACTTCAGGGGACCCAAAACTCTCTCAATGACAATATTGGTCTGGGTTAAGGATGTGTTATATGTCTCCTCTGCAGGTCCTGAAGGATTTCTCACTAGAGTCATGAACCATAGCTTCAGTGGCTATCCAGCATCACCTGAAACAATAAAAAAACAAAAAGAGAGAAAAAGCAGAGAAGACAACACAGCAAAATAAACATTGTCATACAGCAATATAGTTTAACATGAATAACTACTTAAATAACATGTAAAAAATATTGTTTACACTCACCAATAAGATGACCACTGTGCATCCCAGAGGTGATAGAGTGAGCTAGTTTGTCAGAAATGGGAATCATGTGCACTTCCAGGATGCTGGGCAGAGATATCAGTGATCACCCCCATGCATACTAGGCAGTAGCTGGAATGGTAGCCCTATCTATTTCAGTACCCCTCCCCCTGTGGGCCAGGAGTGGCCCTAATTGCAACATATGTGCAATCTGTCACATCAAGTACCTCAGGCCAGTGTGCCAGTCCATAAAAGGCGCATATATTCTGGGCTAAGTCCTGAGGTGATATCAGGAAATAGATGTTCTGATCCACATGTGCCAAGAGTACACCTAGGAACTGCTGCAGTTTTCTCTAGGCAGAAGCCTCTGAGATCACTATCGTGTCCACAGTCTGTCTCTGGAAGGTCCCCATAGCAAGTATAGTGAGACCTATACATACTTTGCTGTCCACAGGAATAGGAAGTCCACACATCTCTCCAGTGCACTTGTGGGGATCAAACATGCCCACCAAGACCCTTATAATATCCCTGTCCTTGCTTGACCTATCAAGAATTTCCTGATTATCAAAGTTGTAATGAGTAATCCTTCACCTACATTTTTCTCTTCTTGGTTGGTCACTACCAATATATGCAAGTGGTTTTGGCACAGCCAAGACAAGCAGCTCAGACTTGGAAATAGCAAAGCTCACCACAACTGATAGCATTTTCACTGACTGCAACTATGATAGATTTGGAAAAGCTTCTCTTTATATAGCACATCTGTGACCAGAGCAGTAAAGCAGGAAGAATTGTCTATGTCTCTAAAAATGGTGTAAAACGTACTTAATTAGCATTTAAGGATTTACATCACTGCTCATTTCACCTTGTTATTTCTGCAGTTACATAAGCACATTCAAGGTCATCACACATTGAAGTAAAATCCCTCTATGAATCACAGCTCAGTGGTGCTCATTTGCTCATGCCACTGAAAGCTTAAACACATTTGCCTAAATGACTGTGGTTATATCTTTTGCATGATCTGTACAGAGACAGAATGCAGTGGCACTAGTGAAATACAGTCTAAGTCACCATCTTCCAAACATACTTTTATAGGTTCATAGGTAGGTACTAGGCTATCGGCCCAAGGGCCTACGTAAGCCTAGCCAGCAAGGTTCCATAGCTTGCACCACCCAAGAAAGTTATTTTCCTGCACCACTGTCCAGCAGAGAAATAGAAGTGATCCCTGGGGTGTATTTCCACTTCCCCCTCCACTCATCAAGATTTTTCTTGAAGAGTGCTAATGAAAAACTTTGCTTGACATAGATGGGTAGCTTGTTCCAGAGTACAGGAAGTCTCTGGGACAGGAATCTATCCCTCCAGCGTGTCTAAAAATACCAGTGTTAGCACATTAGATCTGATATAAAAACCATGGCATTAGTAGTATCTTCAGTGTCTGCTAGTAATGTAATATATTCTCATCTTATCAAGATGTCAGATGCTCAATCTATGCCTCTAGGATCAAAACCGTGGTGTCAGTGTAATCTCAACAAACAGATACATATGAATACAAGTGCTCTTAGAAAAGGGTAAAACAACTGTAAGTTATCCCCCTGCCATGACAGTTAAGAACAGAGGAGAAGATGGTGATGCCCTTCTGATGCCCTTCTGGTTACTTATGATTTCTGTACAATACATCCATGCCCATTTAGTCTACAGCACAGGTGCATTGAGCCCACTACTGCATATAGACCACTATGTGCAATTTAAAAAACAATGTACATGCTCTGTGCCCTGCATGTTATTAGCCTGGTTCATGCCTATGAATCTTGGCCATTATAGGAATGCAGGCAATACATATTGTACACTGCTGTTATATGTCAGTGCACACTGTGTTGATGAAACTGAGTGCACAGTTTCTTTTTCTTTACTAAAAATGTTGTTTGCTTCAAATTGTAAGGACTTCCTCGCTGGGTAGTCAGGATCTTTCAAAGAGCTTTCAGAGATGCAAATAAATGGTTAACATGTGAGCCCTTAAGACCTTAAATGATTTATTTGATTATATACTGAAATCCTTTATGTGTTACTCTGAAAAACACAAATGTTGTATATCTTAACAAATAATTCACAGTTGACTCTTCTATAACATTTTCTGTCCTGAAAATCAAAGCAACTGATTCTGATTTTTAATTAGCAATTTAAATCTTCTTAAAAGGCATAGCACTGACTTTGCAAACCCCTATCATTTCCATTTCTATCAGGCCAAGTTAACAAGATCCTAGTGGGCACTTTTTAAATGTTTTTATTTTATTTTATTACAGTTTTATAACCCGGTATGTAGGCTAGTTGCTTGAACTTTTAAGCAGCCATTATCAAAGAATCATACAAGTAAAAAAATTAGATATCTTTGATAGAATATTCCATGTTTGCTTTGCTTCACAGAACTCTTCTTGTTGCTTTTTATTTGAAATAATATCTTCATTTTAATGTTACTCTTAAACTTTACATTTACTTATTTTATCTAACCAAAATATGTTTTTCCAAATGTCCTTATTCCTCATAATAGTTTCCTTTAGCTATGATTTCATTATGTAACTTTCATCTGTTATATTTGTAATAGCCTTTGAACTTTGACATGGCTGTAGGCCTCAGACTTCACTCTACCAACAATCTTTGTCAAATCCCCTTCTTCATTGATTGCATATGTTTGCATTATTTTTACCAACTTACATAACTCACTTGAAGCACTACTTCCTATCTGACAATCTCTCTCTTGTTGTCTATGCATTTATTTATTTTATTTTACATTTGCTTACCAGGAAAGTCTGATTGAGTGTGAGCCCGTTTTAGGTGAGGCCCGGGGAGAAAAGCTCCACGTACAAAATTGATAAAATTATTACAAAGACAATTTGGACAATTTGTAAAAAAATATATATATAGTCAAAAATTATGCAGTATATACAAGTATAGTGACAAAATAGCAATGTTACAGTTTAAGGAAAATACAAGTAGACATTATATCATTTTGTCAAGTAGAAGGTTCAAGGTACAGTGAGACAGTAGCAAATAGGAATGTTACAATTTAAGCAGAATGCATACAGAAAATTGGAACATTTTGTAAAGTAGAAGGTTCAAAGTACAGTTAGATATCTATTGTAAGGTAGAATTAAAACTAAAGATTATGAAGTAAAAACATATACAGGCTAGAAGAATGTCTTGCCTATAGGAACTACTTTATTTGAAATTAAAAATTGTATGGATTGTGGTGAAAATGTTTTGGATAATAGAGGGTATAGAATCAGGAAGACAGGGAAATCAGAATGGTTAATAGAATCATAGAGTGTGTTAAAAGTAATTTAGGAAGTTGCTGTTTTATCTTGGACAGTAGAACTAGTTAGGGAAAGTACATTTTATCCTGGAGAATTACATGGTCTCTGAACATTTTTTAAAGTGAGTGATATTAGTGCAAGTTGTTAGTTCCAGAGGTAGGGAGTTCCAGATTTTGGCTACATAACTAGAGTAAAGAGCGTCATCTGGGGAATTTGTAGATTTGGTAACTTTTAGTAAGGATTTGTTGGTGGAGGGTAATAGTCTATGGTTAGAATATGGTTCTAGTAGGTTTTGTAGGATAGGTGATTTGCCTAGGTGGCTAAGTAATTTGTGTACCATTGTCAGCTGGATGTAGTGTAGAAGATGTGGGAATTCTAGCCATGATAGCTTTTTCAGTACTAGACAATCATGTGTTCTAGCTATGTTGTTATAACATGTTCCGAGTTTACCTATGTCTGATTTTCTGAAGTTCGTGAGTATGGGTGAAGCATAGTGAACTGTTGAGAAAAGATGAGTTCTTGCAATGACTATTTTAGTATTATTGGTTAGGAATTATTTGTTTTATGTAGAGTACACAATTTTTGTGTTCCTTCTTAATAGTTTGTGATATATGTAGGTCGAATCTCATGTTATGATCAATAATGACACCTAGACATTTGGTCTGTGTAATGGGTTAATTAGCTATGTTAACTGCAGCAATTATGGGAAAGTTGGGTGGGGGGGTCAGTGGCTCTAGTAGACTGGAAGATTATTAGCTTGGTTTTATTAGGGATGAGTATAAACTATGTATTGGAAAGCCATGCTTACACTCCTGTGAAGGATTTTTATGTTTTTCTGTAGTTCTTGAAGGGTATGGGTGACACATATTAATGTGCTGTCATCTGTATATATATATATATATATATATATATATATATATATATATATATATATATTATATATATATATAAATATATATATATATATATATATATATATATACAGATATCTACAGTATATCTATATCTATATCTATATCTATCTTTCTATCTGCATATCTACATATTTGTGTGTATTTGCAGATGTGCAGGTACAAGTGGAGATGCAGAGGTGTATAGTACAGATATTATCAAATGCCCAGGAATATTGTGTGGCACAAACTGTCAGGTGAGTGCCTTAACATTTCTGGAGTGTTAGTGTTGTGATGTATGTGCCATGTACATATCTAAGCACCTTATTATATGGATAAACTGGAATTGTTTTTTTTTTTTAATTGTTCTTTAGTTTATATAAGACATGTTCTGTAGTGTAGTGTATTATGCGCTCCTTCTGCTCATTTACCTAACTGACTGGTATGCTGGTATGCAGAACTATAGGGTTTTGAATACATATAATTTTGATGCTAAATTTTCAGAGCAGTCATTTTAGGGTCCCTTTTGTCAAACTACTGTGTGTCATTGTCCAATTCCATTTGTAGATATAATTTCAATAGAATTGTATATAAATTATGTTTCAGATCATGCTTGCATAAATGCAATGTCTTCAGATGGTAGTGGTTTGTAGATGATATGTTTGAGCTGAGAATGTTATGGCCTGGCATAGTAATGGACATTAATTGAAATTAATGTTAAAAGAAAAGTATATGGTTCATGTTTTATTGGTTCTCTAAAGGAGTTGTTATGTTTACTAATGCAAAGATGGCTGGCAATCTGACTGGTATTATACATTGTATGTATTTATCTAAATAGATATAGATATAGATATAGATACAGATACTGATAATTTCCATACATTTTTCTTTGGTTTAATTGTATTTGGTTTAAGAATGATTTTCTTGAGTTCAGATTGTCCTGCACTAGTTGTTCATGGAGAAATTGATCAAATGATACAATAGTATAATTTGTGTTGATTTCCACTTATAGGCAGTTGTGCAGGTTTGGAGTTAGTATTTATAAATTAAATGGCATATGGCCATAGCCCTCACATCAGGAGGTGTGGGGATAAGCAACTTAAAAAAAAGTGTTTTACTTATGCATTCAGGACAGTTTTTACCTTTGTGAGGTAGTGAATGTCCTTTTTTTTAGATGATGTAGTATTTCAACTGGAAATGTAAATGACTTCCTTTTCATTTGTGATCCTAACAGTTTGATTCTTTGTGCTGCAACTAAATGGAGTTTTTAAAGACGTTTAATGTAGTGTATCTCGATCATTTAATCCTCAGTTAACGGTAATATAATAATTGTCTTTTAAACTGTTTATATCCTTCATTGTCTTCATTCAAGATTCGTGCAACAGATGTTTTCACCATAGACCATCTTAACCTCATTGTTATTGGTAACATTTTTCTTCATATATCTGTTATTTATTCCTTATATTTTCAAACACTGATGGCATCATTTTTCATTTAGATTCATGCATCCATAGACATTCCAAGGTTTCTAACCCTTATGAAGATTTATGCCTTACCAATATTGTCCTTCTGGCTGCACCTCTGCTCATCAAGAAGGTCATATCAGTCAATCTCAGAGTAAATTTGTGAAAAAAAATCCATATATGCAGCCTATCTTTAAAGGAAGACAGTGAGTCATGCAACGTAACATGCAGGCAAAATTCCTTCTGCTCCTCCATCATGTTTTACTTATTTCCTGGTTAAGATTTAGGTACCTGACTCTGGTGATAATGGAATCATTGGACATACAGAGATACAAAAGGTTCAAGGCAACCATGTCTCTAATGCCACAGAAAGTGAGATAAAGATCTCAAAAAGGAAAAAAAAACTCAGAATAAAGGGGCATAGCTTCCAGCCTCTCTTGAGGGATCTTAAGCCTGTGATTTTTTTTTTTTCTGTGGATAGGAGACTTTGGAAACTTTATAATTGTTTGATATGTTTAGCAAATACAACCAAAAGGGGGGAGGTGGTACTTGATAGTTGGTCAGATCAATGTCTAAGGCAGTGATTACCTCTTTGGACCTTTATCTGATTCCATTGATAATTAGCTGCGCTAAAATGGATTTCCTGACAACTGAAATAAGTATTAGTTAACCATCATTTCATTTATGTATTTATTATTTTTTTAATTCTGAGTAATTTTTGATATTTTTTTCTGCTTATGCATGTTATGCACCTTAACATTTCTTCTGATAATATCAAGAAAAATGCATGTCCCTTCTTGGTCAGATATTTTAAAATTTCTGTCAAGTTACAGTTATAACACAGAGCATACAAAATATCAGTAAGATACTTCACTATGCCTTTGTACTTATTTTAGTTTATACGCAATAAATGTGTATATTTCCAAAAATTTAAACAACGTTCTTTTTGTTATTGATAATTTATAAATTGGTACTTGAACCAATATTGACTACTGTATCTTCCTTTGATGAAGTTGTACTTCCTCACATTCAGGCATATCATAAAAAAATAGGTGAGCCCCACTTCTCAAATCAATTCTCACTATGGGAAATCTGAATTTCTTTTCTTAAACTTTCTCAGCAAGTCTGGGGAACATTTATGAATGGTAAAAAAAATCAGCATTTCCACTGTCCTTAGTAAAAACCAGTGTGTACTCCTTTTGTTCTTACTTATCATATTTATTTCTATTAATCTGATCATTTTTGTTAACTAGAATGTTATTATTTTTGTACCACAAAAAGTAGATGGACATGAAATATATAGACTAGGCCAATGTAAGCATTTGTTTCTACTGGCTACCAAACAATTAATTATTAGAAAACGGAAATCAACAACTAAACCAACTGCATTTGAAGTAGTTAATATTTTAAATGAGATAAAATAACTGGAAGAGGGATCTTTAGAAAACAGAAGGAGCAAACTGCATAGAAAGTTGAAAAATGATAATGTGGTTTGGATTCATTTCTATTGATGCACGTATTCCTATGACTTAAGTGCTAATTTAATAAAGGTGTTAAAAAAGAAATAATAGCATGATTATAGCATAGTGAAACTAACAGAGATATCCATCCCAAATGTTCACCAACATACTCTATAGATGTGATGAGAGTAGTATCACATATTGCCATCTTCAGTTCAGATGTCATACGTTAAATGCATTTTAACATATTGCTTGTTGTGTTAGATAAACACCAGAAGTAATTAGCCTTGATAATGATAGGAAGATTACTTGACCACACAGTAGCCAAACACATCATTTATTTCAGCAAGCAGAAGACACTTCACTATTAATGAGTAAAAAACAAGCGTCATATCATTCAGTTGTATGTGAATTCTCGTCTTGTAGACAAATTTCCTCAGTCTTTTATTTTTCTTTTTGCTTTCCACAGCAGCACTTTACAGATATAAATTGTCTCTTGCATGTGCTTAATTCACTAAGTAACTATTAATAGGCTCTCTAATACACAAAAGTTCCCTTTTACTTTTATTTTCCAAGTAGTTTTTCCACTTTTACATATTGATCAGTTGTTTTTTTTCAGGAACCACATAAGTGAGTCTTCACTGAATACAGTCTCCCAACTTGACTGCTTAGCATCTAGTTTCTTCTACAAAGTTAACTCCAAAGATTTCTGTTCAGCAGCCCCCACACCCAGGCTGATTCAAGTTCTATAAGGTCCACAGCTGCAATGTGGCCTTTTGACATTCTTTAAAGCCCCATTTTCTTTCTTTCTTTCTTTCTTTCTTTCTTTCTTTCTTTCTTTCTTTCTTTCTTTCTTTCTTTCTTTTTTATTCTTTTTAGAGCTGTTTTCCCAACAGCCACAGGCTTCCTCTACCCTCTATTTAATGAACAAAATCATGAATTTCTGCAGTCTGGCCATTTGTCATAAAATACATCACATAATCCACCCCCTAGATCAGACCTGGGGGTATAAGTGACACTGGCTGGCTGAACCAAACATCAGCTAGCCTGAGGTCTGAGTGGTAGTATAGCAATAACCCACGCCTGGGTGTGGGTAATGCTGGATTTACCCACAGGTGGTGTGGTTTGGTCATGAGGGCGAAGCCCAAGTGGCCAAACAAAGACAACTGTGGGTAAATACAACATTACCCACACCCTGAAGAGTGTTATTGCTATTATACAAAGAAATTATTTAAGAAAAAAAAATAATTACTTTTCTTAAATGATGGCATTGGATAATGCCTCCTTGCTGCCCTTCTGCAACTGCCTGGTATTCTGCGGCAGTTCTGATGCACTGCGCATGTGTATGCTTATGCAGTACATCAGAGCTGTGGGCAGAAGCAACGGAGAAAGCAAGATCTCCGTTGCTTTTTACAAACTGTCTCGCTATGTTAAAGGAGTTTAACATAGCAAGACAGCTTTAAAAAAAGCAACGGAGAATCTCTGTTGCTTTTTTTAAAGCTGCCTCGCTATGTTAAACCCATTTAACATAGCGAGACACCTTTAAAAAAAGCAACGGAGATAGGAAGATCTCCGTTACTTTTTTTAAAGCTGTCTTGCTATGTTAAACTCGTTTAACATAGCGAGACAGTGTGTAAAAGGCAACGGAGATCTTGCGTTCTCTGTTGTTGTATAAAAAGAGTTATACTACTGGAAAAAATCCAGGCGACAAGACCTTTTTCCATTACTATAACTCTGATTTGCAACGTGCATGCTGACCAATCAGCTCACACGTTTTGGAATATTAATGGGGGGGGGGGGTCATTGTATAATGGCGTATATTCTCTGCGAGTATTATTTTATGTAAAAGAACTTGGTTCTAACCATTCTCAGTTCATGCACTGTCTCCTAATTCATTCATTTTTCTTTGGCAATTACACGATGATTTTACCTCAAAGGAATGTCATAATATTGCTTCATGGATTTCTTAAGGTGGTCCCTTTCTGTTATGGAAGATGACAGCATGGTGGCCAGCATATATCAGCATATATATGGGTATATTTTAGAATGATGACTTACCAGAATGTTGATGTCCATAACATCAAATCTACATTATTGACAGACCAGAATTTCAAACCACAAGATAGTTGAACAAAACATTGCAAACAGGTGTTTTTTGCAGGACAGCAATCCCCCTTACTCCCAGTCCCCCCACACCTGTCAACTATATATACCAAATCTGAGATTACACTGTAGGTGAGAATAGGCAGAACCTCAATCCCTGCTGTACCACAAAGTCAGACAACTACATACTTGCACTGTGTGATGTTCTTACCTTCATCTACTTTGTAGTTCCATGTTCTTGTCTTTCGATAATATGAGTTCAGTGTTATAAACGTGAACATTTTAGCAAGCCAATAACCTAACCTAAATCTGTCATTGGTTAAGTATGTGTCCACTCTTGACTTCACAAATCCAGGTACAGCCATGGCCTGGTTTCAAACATCTGTCTTCCATACAATATTGGTTAGAGCACCGTTACTATCTAGTTATCTTTTCTTCCTATTGATTTTTTTGCTGGATACTTGCAACTCATTCCATTTTTCTCCTTTAGATACCCTTGCCATTACAAATTCCTTTTGGAGTGCTATACTAGAATGTTCTTTTTTTTTCTCTGTAGCCTTTTCACAGATCTCTTGCTGATGAGAAACCCATCTTCCCATTTCTTCCTTTATTGCCTTTTTCTGGTTCAACAATTTTGACAGTGCTTCTGTAGTGTCATCTGGAGCATATTAATTTGAGGAGTATAAGGCATCACTTTTGTTAATACTTTATAGTTTTTAACTTTGGCTTTACCAAATGAAGGTGTCCTCACCTGGTGGGAAGCCCAGTACCCCAAATCAGTACAACTTTCTACTTGCCAGGCTAGAGGCTTATGTGACCCTTCCATAAGTGCCTTTGGAAAAGAGGCTGTGGCAGCCTGGGATGTTGACTGGGGGTACTGGTGTTTATTGTCACTGGCTAGTAATTAATGGCCGGGTCACATGTGCTTCTGTGGACAATGCTGTGTCAAAAGTAAATAAAATGAAAAAAAAAAGAAATGCAATAAACAAAAAGGATGGTGACAAAAAAGGGTGAGGGAGAAAAATTCCCAGAGGTAGGTTTCATTGCAACACCAAAGGTGCTGTATATATGTGCATACATACATACAAATATTTCAAGCACAGGCTTTAATGCTGTTTTAGCCTGTCAATATGGCAAAATGCTTGTTCCCATAATAAGTATACAGGCTGTTCTTAAAACTAACTAAACTAGTACTTACTTTACTGTAATTTGGTAGTCTCTTCCATGCATCAGCTGCTCTCTCAGAGAACCAATTAGTACACTTCTCATTCCTATAGAATCTTCTACATCGGTTGTCTGATGATTCTCTAGTACTTTTTGTTAACCCCAAACATTTCCAGACGTAGTTGTCCCTAAATGCCATATATACCTGAATAAGATCTCCTCTTAAATATCTATAAGAGACACTGTACAAGTTTAGATATTTTAGTCTTTCATAATAACTTAAATTTTCACATTCATGTATGCCCTTGGTATATTTCCACTGGACTATTTCCAGTTTACTCATGCTTGTTTTCTTCTAGGGTTGGGTTTCCATATTGTTATCCCATACTCCAGTGTGGGTCTAATGCAAATAACAATAACTTCATAATTTCTTATTTGTTAGATTTTCTAACTCTTTTTATACAACCTATAGTTCTATAACTGTCATTCCCCAATATGTGGCTCAGTGTTATTTCTTGCCTGGTATTTTATGTTGGGGAAAACCAAGACAGTCATTAAAAGAGAGTTTACCAACAAATACATGTCATAAGGAAGGATGGTAACTTTAATGTCCTTTGCAGATGTTTAGCTGTTTGTAATATGTTTTTGTGTGTTGGAGAAGCCCAACACTTTTCATCAAGGTGGTGATTGGAAAATGCATATGGAAAGTTGAAAGCTTTACTGGCAACTTTTGCAGGACATTATGAAGCCCCTGTCATTATTGAAAAATGTCCATTAGTAACTTGTTTATGTGAAAGGATGAAACTATGAAGGCTTTTATTTAGCTAATGAAACATGCTTATTTTATAAATAATTTTAATACAGAGAACTTTTTTTATTTAATGAGCTTTTTACAACAACATTTCATGTTTCAGTGAAACATCCATATCTTTAAAAGAGCTATCAGGCTTAAGGTACAAAATGTATGCAGGATAGTGTTGTATTCTTTGATCTTCATTTTTTGTTTACAGGAAGGTAACCAATAATTGTGATTGATTTTTGTCATGTGATTATGGATTTTGTATTTAAAGCTTGTCAGTTATGTTTTTTTGGTATTCTGAAAAAATTCTGTGAAGGGAAGTGGAACAGAAGTGCTTAATTATTAAAGCATTTTCTCCTGTGATCATTTTCCGGTGGCAATATTTTATATTTTTTTAATTTGTTCTTTGTATTTCTTTTCACAATTGTTTCTCAGAAAATCAAACTAATGAAAACATATTAGCTCGAGTTCAACTGTAGTACTGTCATGAAAAAAGCATGCGTGATACTCTAAATGCAGACATATGTAACTTGAGGTGTGCAACATTCATAGCCTGAATAAGTTGCCTGTGCAACCATATGAAATGCAACTCCTGTAGCTGCCTTCTGAACTCATGTGCTGGAAGCAGGATTACATACAGTAATGTCATTACATGAGAATAAAAATACATATGTTTTCCCCTATGCACTACAAAAATTATCCTATCTACTGTATTTAGCTACCACAAAGTCAATTTGATGGGGTTCCACTAATTCCTCATGCACATGACAATATCTGATGTCTCCTCCTTCCATTATGCTAACTGTTACAGGTGTAATGTGGATGGAAAAAAGTTTCTGCTTCAGGAATAGAACCATCAATGTGGATATAATGCATCATGAAAGGTGAATATGCTACCTATTGGTCCACTATGGTGGCACTACTGCAGCCAATCTCCCAGAAACTAAAACACAGATATACTAACAAAGTACTGAAATGGCTAAGAGATATAAGCAGCTGACAGGCTATACTCAATAACCATAAGGTGATAACATTCTCCACACATAAGATGTCTAAGAAATTCAAATGTGTTAAGGGAGTGTGTCCAAAATTATTATGTTACAATGGTGCAATGTCTTTAATGGTTACTAGATCTCATACTAGGTCACTATCAGACAATCTGCATATGTTTGACTTATGTGGAGAAAATGAGATTTAAAACTTCAGAATCTACAGTAAAACAAATGTGCACTTACCCCTATTCCTGCAAAAGTGGGCCAACCTCCCCTGGTACTGATAGTAATTCTTTGCTCTGGCCTCAATAGTTAGGGGACCAAAAGAGAGTCATTATGTACAGTACATGTCATACTGGCTAGATAATTATTTAAAGAAGAAAATAAGTATAGATAGGTAAATATTTACAGTACATCTCGAGAGCTATCCCTCTGACCTCTTCTTCCCTTTGGTGAAGTTCTAGATGACATCACTTTAGGTCACTGTAATGATGCCTGTACTGTCTGACAGTATGAGGAATATCAATGGCATCTGTAACTGTACTTGTGAGACAATGCCAGACATACACCTTATAAATGTCTCCTAGCAAATGGGCTTTGTGGTCTGTTTGTAAGAGGCGGAGAAAGATCTTGGTCACCTGAATGCACCACTGGAATGCACTGCATCATCTAGTGCAATCTGAAGCCATGGTCATTCACAAGGCAAGTTTGGCTGGCATCTCACTATCACAACCATTTCTTATTGCAAAAATCATTTTTCAATGTACAACTCAGTATCATAGCCAGTGGTAGGGTTTGACATGCACAATGCCATTTTGAACCCATAGGATAGGGTATAGAAGGCATGAAATATGTTAGCCAAAGTTGAGCTGTATAGCATCTACTGCAACTGTTAGAAAGAATTTGCTCTTTCACCAGACCATGCCAATCATGCTTATACAGGGAATTGCGGCAAACCATCTGCTAAAATGGTCATGCCTGTGTATGTGCAATTTACCTCACACATTCTCAGATGTGTATATGATGCCATGTGGGATTGTCCACAAGAGTCTGCTTATGGTCACTATGTACAGAATGAGCAATTCAGAGACATTCATGAGCTGAGCTCTCATTTGCATAATCCTTATGCTCAGAGGCCTTTAAAAGCAAAATGCAAATCCTAGAAGCTACAGAATGTCTCATAGCAATATGGAACAAGTGACAGAACTGCAGTCTGACAATAAGTATCACCTGTTGAAGGTAAGCAACACTGCAGACAGCTGAAATACTACTGTATGGATATATGTGCAGGATATTCCTTATTACTATTACTATTATATTCCTTATTACTATTACTATTATATTCCTTATTACTATTACTATTATATTCCTTATTAGTATTAGATTTTAGCTATGTAGAAACACTTGTGGGGAAATACTGAGCGTCTGCTAAGTGTTTTAACAGAAGAAAAGTACTCAGTGAAGCACATACAGGATATACAGTAATGCTGGGAAGGTTAATGGAATGCACACACAAAAACAGTATGAAATATAGCTCTTAATGACTCTCTTAATAACTATCTAACCAGTTGACAATTGGACATGGGAAGGAAATTAAAAGGAAAAGATGTGAAAGATCAAAAAAGAGAGGCTCTAGAACAGGAATTAAGGCCAGACTGAAAATAAATTCACACAGGCCTGCACTTTCTTCCATGCTGCTGGCAAATATACGCCCACTGGAGAGCAAGATGGACTACGTAAGGATGGATCTTTCCACACAATCTAAGGTGAGAAATAGTTGTTTACTTCTGCTCACTAAAACTTGGCTGAACTCCCATATAAATGTGCAATGTACAAACACGAACTCCTTATTTTTTTACATTAAAAAAATACATTAAAACATTACATTAAAAAAATATTTTTAATGTAAAAAAATAAGAAGGTTGTGTTTAATGGAGACATCATAGATCATGTGATATGACAATTGAGTATTTAAATGATTTGTTTGGGTCGATGGATGTTTTCTGATGAAGTTCACGGTTATTAAAGTGAATGAAAGCTTATTTTGGTGTCCGTGCTCTTATGTGGATTTGGTTTGCTGCTTTAACCTTTTTTGTTCTTCATAGGTTCATAGGTTCATAGGTTCATACTAGGCTATCTGCCCTAGGGCATTTATAAGCCTAGCCAGAATGTGTTTGGCTTTCGCCACCCATTTTAAATTTATTTTGCTATGCCCTTTTTCGAGGTTAGTATACTGTGCCTCTATCTAACAGTGACACAGAAGTGATACCCGGGGTAAACCTACGATCTCCCATCCACTCATCAAGATTCCTCTTGAAGAGAGTCAATGAGGGACTCTGCCTAACCTGGACTGGGATTTTATTCCAGAGTGAAGGGAGCCTCTGGGTTATGAATCTGTCCCTCCAGCATGTCCTATTTATTTCAGTGCTGAGGTTCAAGTCTCTCGGCGTAGCTCGATGGGATTTGGATTTTCTGAGGTGCAGCATGTCCATTAATTCCGGGTTGGACATGGCTTTATCGTCAGGCACAGATCGCCTCTGAACAGGTGGTATGCCACTGAGTAGAGCTGGAGTTTCTTTAACCGGGCAGCATATGGCATCTGTTTGAGCCCTTTGATCCTCTTGGTGAGGTACTTTTGGGGTCTTTCCAGTTGCTGCAGGTGTCTGGTAAGGTACATCCCAAAAGGGGCATTGTACTCAATTATGGGCCTGATGAGGGATGAGTAAAGAGGCACGATGACCTCCCCTGATCTAGATGTGAATCCCTTCATGATTAGGTGGGCTATATAAAATGTTTTTCTAACCACTTTGGCCATGTGGTTGTCAAATGAGAGATTGCTATCAACTTGATTTGAGAGGTTATTGAGTTTTTGGAGTGCGTGTTTGTACCTTTGAGGTTTGCTGCTATCATATCCATGGAAGGCATTTCACAGGACACGCTGTTAAATCTATCCACCCATCCGGTACCGGATAATTTTGCTTCATTTTCTGAGCAAATTACAGCTGTAATTACAACTGCTATTAACAGAGGGCTGGAAAGAGCAGGTAGATCTCAGCCTGTGTGTAACAGTAATTCTGGTTCTTCTGGTCTTTCTGGTGAAAAATGGAACAGCATGAGTGACACCAATGAAGTTTCAGCTGATGACGCTCAGTCTGAATGAGTGAATTTGCCAAATAATAGTGTTTTACAACATGTTTTCCAAACTCATGGTAATCCTTTCTTGGACATAGAAGAAAAGTTGGACAATGGGTCTGTAAGTACTGACGACTTATTTAATACTGCCTTTGAACAAAACAAATGTAAAAAATTGATTTTTGACTTTGAGAAGTTAACTTTGAAGTATGTAATGCTCAACGTCGAAATAAGTTATTTTGTGGAATGCATAAGGCGGAAGTGTGTTCCACAAGGCTTGCGTTTTAGCAAGTTTCTGAATTGTGTTAAGAATGGAGATGAGTTACACAGTCAATTGACTGAACTTTTCAATGAATCTGCTATTAGCATGATGCGCAGTCTTGTTGAACATTATCAAAAACAGTTGGAGTAAGTTAAAATGGCCATGAGCGATTTGTACTCAGAAATAAAAAAACTTTTCATGTTTTAACATTTTTAACCACCTGTATTGTAGTATTGTGGCTAAAGCAGATAGATATAGGGCCACCATTGTTACTAGGAAGCAGGGTAAACTAAGGAGAGATATTTTAGCATACACAAATAAAAGACCCTATGCAGTACGTGAATTTAACAAACAGTTCATTGGTGATCATCATGAAAACAGTTACAACAATGGTGTGGTTGAAAATGAAAGAACATGTAACAATAAGGAATTTATAGATAATAACACACCAGTTGAAAAAGCTAATGGTCAAAACATTACAAATAATTTAAATACTATGAATGTTAGCAACACAAATGTTGTTCCTAATGTAAATCGGGGGCTTGTGCTTCCAGTATGGATGGTTCTAATTCAACACAAAATATGTGTCCTTTTTTAGTGGACCAACAGGGGAGCAAGAAAACACCAACGTGGTCCAAAACTGCACAAAATAAAGGGAAGGGAAGGGCCAGGAACAAGAAAAAGTGGTAGTAAACTCTGAAACTTTACAATATGGTATTGAAGTTTTAAATCTTTCTCACGTGAGTTTGTCGAATCAAGTTTTGGATGTTTTGAAAAAAGGTTTTTCCTTTATACCAGGAAATTCTTTTAATGTTGCAAATGTCATTGTTCATTTTAGACTTTTTCTTAGAAAATTAAACCTGAGTTATATAATGCATGATGTTAATTTTGATGACCATGTCATAAACATTCAAATGCCTAAAAAGTGTAGTACTTACAATCACACTCTTTTGTGGGCACTTCAGGTATACCAGAACATTTGTGAGTCAAGTTTTAGACGGATGAAATTGGACAAGAATGTGTACAATTTGACAAAATTAGAAGAAGAAGCACTCAAGAGTTTGAATACAAATAAGGATTTAATGGTCAGGAAAGCAGATAAAGTGGGAAAGATTGTTGTCATGGATAAAAAAAGATTATATTTCATCTATGGAAGAATTGTTAAAAGATGAAGTCCTTTATGGTCTAAGAGAATAAAAACCAAAACTGCCCCTTGGCTAACCAAAAATACTCTAGTAACCATGAAACGCAAAGATAAAGTCTGGGCACTTTACCAAAAAATAGGTCTCCCCTACATCAAAATGAATATAAAAGACTTAGAAATAAAGTAAAAAAGCTTATTATCACTGACCGACAAAACTACTTCTCCATACTCCAAAACAGCAACAAAACAAACCCACAGAAATTCTGGAAAGGAGTCACTACCCTTATCAGTCCTGGCAAAACAGACAACCCAAGCCCAGACCCTAATGCTCCTGACATAGACTTAGCTACACAATTTAACTCTTTTTTCATTAATTCTATTTCTAAATTAACCTCAACATTCTCTAACAACATCACTCCCTCCACCTCTCCCTCACCTTCCTCTTCTAACACTTTTACCTCTACTCCGACAACTTCACTCTCTTCTTCTCCACCACCACGATCCTGTAATACCCTCTCTTCCCCTCCCTCTCCTTTTTCTCTAAAACCTATACCCATATCCACCATAAAAAACTCCTTCAGAAACTTAAGCCATGCTCCAATGCCCCAAACAACATCCCATCACACTTTCTTAGTATAGCTGCAGAAGCCATTGCCTACCCCATTAGTATACTAATCAACCGCTCTATCCAAGAATGCATAGTACCCCAAATCTGGAAAAAGGCTTTTATCAAACCCTTACATAAAGGTGGTAATAATAACAACACTACTAATTTCCATCCCATAGCTATCGTATCTCCCATTTCTAAACTCCTAGAAAAGTGTATCCAACTACAACTCCTACCATATCTCTTAGACAGTCACCTATTAACTCCAACACAGCACGGTTTTAGACCTGGTCATAGCACTATGACAGCCCTCCTCTCCTTCCTGGAAACCATAAATAAAGCCCGAGACTCTGGTCACATTGTCTCTACCCTCCTACTTGACCTCTCTAAAGCCTTTGACACTATCTCTCACAAACTTCTTCTAACTAAACTCTCTCAGCTCAACCTATCTTCTTCCGCTTTGAACTGGTTCTCCAGTTACTTATCTAATAGATATCAATCAGTCAAATGGAAAAAGGCCACCTTCTCTCTTCTTGCTACCCCAACTGGAGTTCCCCAAGGTTCCATACTAGGTCCTCTTCTCTTCAATATATTCATAAATGACTTCCGTAATTCTATCCCTTTCTCAAATATCATTCAATATACAGATGATTCAACTATTATCTGCTCTGCAACATCCCTCCCTATGCTACAAAAGCTAACACAAGACGCATTCTCAATCACAGAACAATGGATGGAAAAAAATCACCTAGCACTAAATGCCTCTAAAACCAAATTAATGGTATTCACTCCCTCCAGAATCACCTCTATCAATACAAACACGTTTTCTATCACTAGTCATAACAACACATCTCTGAAATTGGTGTCTGAGACAAAATTACTTGGGGTCTAAATTGATAATAAGCTTAAATTCAACTCCCACCTACAACTAAATATCAAAAAAAACCATCAAAAATTAGGCATGCTCTACCGACAAAATTGTTACCTCACACCATCCACTAAAATCACTCTCACTACCTCATTTCTTATCCCCTCCCTTCTCTATGAAGCCCCACTCTTAACTAATCTTCAATCTTCCCTTAAAACACAACTTTCCTCATGCTACAACAAAATTGCCAAATTCGCTACTAGCCACAAATCATCTAGCCACCACTGTTCTTCTCTCCACAAACTAAAATGGCTAGAACTATCCAATCATCTCACCTATACTCAACTGACTCTTTTACATAAACTCATTTTTAACCCCTTACTGTGTCCATGCATTCGTACCATCTCCAACCACTTTACATTCAAAAAATCTCTTCACTCTCACCTATCATCCCAGTGGGAATGCTCCTGTTCTCATCCATCATAATTTATACTAGCAAACTTTTTCTCCTCCTTTCTGGCAACTTCCTATACTGCCTCTCCTAACTCATGCATTCTCTGCTAGTACTAACTAAACATTCCCTCAAAACTGTATCATAATGTCATATTTTCATGCTTCCTAAAAGTTAATGACCTCTCAGTACTTATATTATAATGTTTCTTTTCTAAGTATGAATTTTCTGTAACAATCATTACCAGTCTGTACTATTTATAACATCAAGCTCTAAGCTGTAACACTTGTAATTATTGTATTTTAACCAAAAACCTATTTGCAACCTTGTTTCTAGAACTACATTAATCATAATGTCATACTCTAAGCCGTATCACTTGTAAATATTGTATTTTAACCAAAAACCTAATTGTAACCTGGTTTCTAGAACTACATTACTTGTAATGTCATACTCTAAGCTGTATCACTTGTAAATATTGTAATTTTAATGTATAACCTATTGTAACCTTGTTAATGGAGCTTTTCTTTCCAGGACTCCATTGAAAACGGGTTCATCTTGGCCCAATGGACTATCCTGGTAAACCAACTGCAAATAAATAAAATAAAATAAATAAATTTACAAAAGGGTTGATTTGCCTTTTGTGAAAAATAGTTATTTAAAACTAGACACTTTGTTATTTGACATGTTTTGTCAGGGGGAGATAGATCATCAGGCTTTCTCTTACTTGCAAGTGGAATATCCAAAAATGGCAGTACTTTTTGGAATTCCAAAAGTACACAAGAACATTGTTAACCCCCTTTCAGACCCATTATATCTGCTGCCAAGTCCAAGACAGAAATGTTGTCTATTTGGTTGGATTTTCTTCTAAACCCTGTGATGCAGGTTTCGAAGTATTATCTAAAGGATTCATGGCATTTACTTGAAATTCTGAGGGACTATAAGCATGAAGATCGCAACTTTTATTTTGTTTCTCTTGATGTAGTATCTCTTTACACCTGTATAGACAAAAAAATAAGGATAGATTGATTACCTGAGAGAATACTTGAGTACTCACACTAATTTCAACAATACCAAGATTACCACTATATGTGCCACTTATGGAGCTTGTTTTAGACAACATTTTTTTTTAATTTAATGACAAATTATACAAGCAGACATCAGGTGTAGCAATGGGGGTGAGAGCGGCAACTGCTTTCACCATCCTAGTGATGGCTAATTGGGAGAGTAATCATCTAATCAAACATTATTTGTTTGATAAGATATTGATATACCGTCATTACATTGATGATCTTTTCTTTCTGTGGAAAGGTAGTCACAATGAGTTTGTTAATTTTGTTTCAGATTTGAACAATTCTACAGATTTTTTGAAATTTACAATCAGTGGGTTTGGTTGTAGTCTTAATTTTTTAGACTTACATTTAACTTTTGATTTTCAATGTAAGCAGTTTATTAGCAGTATACACAGAAAGTCAGTTTTTACTAACCAATACCTACTGTAGGAGAAGGTGCAGAAATTCCAGCCACTGAAGTTTGTTTAGGGAGAGGCAGTAATGTGAAGAGAGTGGTTGGTTTAGAATAAATCTGGCAATTTTGTTGTACATTTGTTCCAGTTTCTGCATTGAGGTAGTTTGGATATTGGTAAGGATGGGGGAAGCGTATAGAAGACTAGGCAAGAGAAATGCCTGCAGAAGAGTGCGTTTAGTGGCAGTAGTGAGGAATTTTTTGTTCCTATAAAGTAGTCCAAGTTTTTGGTGGGGTTTTTTTGATGGCCTGTTGTATGTGCAAGTCAAATTTTAGTTGGTCATCAGTTATTACCCCAAGGAGTTTGGCGTGTGAGACAGGGGTGATACTGGTGCCATCTAGGGAGGAAAGACAAGTGTTGGATTTAAGGTGAGAGAGTGTCTGAGGTAGGAAGAGAAGGAGTTGAGATTTCTTAGGGTTAAGGACTAGTTGATTGTTTCTGAGCCATTTTTCAACAGAAATAAAGAAGTTATGTGTTAGTGTGTGTAGTTCAGAGATAGTATTGGAGATAGATAAGAGAGTAGAGTCATCTGAGTATTGTATGATAGATGAGAGACTGCAGGATGAATGTAGGTTTTTGGTAAAAATGTTGAAAAGGAGCAGTTCAAGTATGGAGCCTTGGGGTACTCCTGTTTGAACAACAAAGAAGGGTGAGAAAGCCTGCTGCCATCTAACAGCTTTTCTGCCAGTAAGGTAGGATTGGAACCAGCCAAGAGTAGAAGTAGAGAGTTTTATGTCTGAGAGTTCATCGCTCAGAGGTAATTAGACAGTAGACTGCTGACTGCTCTATAGAGAATGCTCTTGGCCGGATACTGGCATTGATAGCAATGCAGTCAAAGTGTCAGACCACAACTATGAGCAGGTCAGATGTAGGACTAGTGATATTATCTGTGATGTAGAAAAGACAGCTAAATGCCTTGCACCAAAATGCAAGGCAAGAAGAGGGGAGCTATCGGCTGAGACATCCTAGATGGAGAAGGAGGAGTTTCTGGAATCTCTGAGAGGGGGAACAGACTCCACAAAGTTCCATGATAGGATATTGGACCTAGCAAACAAGCTGCAATGCCTTAAGAGTATCCTTAGGATATTCCTATGTGGGTATTGCTATTCCAGTATGATGCCATACCTACTATGGATTACTTATTTTATTAAGTGATATCTCACTGATGCTGTGTGCTTCCCATACCATGGGCATCTCAGAGATAAAACCTCCGAGGGCACTTGCATGAAATAAGGTACACTACACATTATTACTGATAGTTGTACAATTAAATCTGCACTGGGAATAAGGTTCTGCTTTGCTGTCTTCACTTTTTATTCTTTATCTGGTTCCACCACCATTGGGTGTTCACCGCCTGATGTTTAAAAAACATTTTACTATGATGATGAAGGTGCTGAACTTCTGTCATGATTATGAAATGCAATGTCTGTGTTAAACACAAGTAGTGTGCCACAAAATCTACTACTCTGACCATGGCACAGCCTCTGTGTTTGTATATACCCAAGAAATACACTACACAGGGAGGACAGGTTAGTGCAGATACTGTGTTACCCCTGTGTGTCAAGCATCATTTCTATCACAACCCTCATAGCTCAGGACATAGCCACATAGGTGTGCATACAGATGCATGTAGATAGATGTAGATGCTGTCTCCAAGTCTTCACTTAAAAATAAGAATTCCTTCTAGATTATTTTATAGATCTTACACAAAGTCTGCATAGATAGCATCTCAGTACAAGCCTGGGCTGGAAACTAATTAAATGTATTTCAGAGAATGACAACATGATTTTTCAGTGGGATAAAGTTCTTACTACAACAAAATGAACAAATGTCCTGGGTGGTAGATAACTAGTGACGGTGGGTAGAACTTAGTGCCCACTGTACACAGCTTTGTCAATCCTGGGGAGGCATCGGCAATCCAATCCACTGCAGAACCAGTACCTATTGGAGAAAGAGTTGCATGGAATGCGACATGATGGGGAGGACACTTGGTCAACTCAACCAATCTACATTCATGATGGCCTTCATTCCCCTATGTGGAAGCATTCACACATGGTATGAAGGCACTGTGTGCCTTTTCTATACTCAAAATACATGTCAGCTGCTGGTGGGGGCAAGGTTACTGTTTAAAAGAAAAAATATCTATAATGAACTATTAAGGATGATACTATACCAGGAGGGCTATTATGATTTTTTTTAGCCTGCACATATTTAGACAATGAGCTCATGAAATGGTGTTTCGCATGTAGCAGCATGAAATTGGACTCTCACACCAATGGGATCAAGGTACTCCTAATGGTCAAGGCAGGGGATTAGAGTGCCAATAGGAACCAAATGCCCTTTATAGCTGCCCGGACACAAATTCTTCCTGCAAAGCAGCCATTGTAATAGGTCAACAAGTGAGTTCAAGACCAGTTGGAAGTGGGCTGCTGGTTGCCTGGCATGAAGGAGTAAGCACATGGAAAAATAAATAAGTGGAATGTTTACTGTTATCCATGTGCACCGGATTTGTTGACTATTTAAATACAAGTGATGAAATGAAGAGCTAGAATGACAGAAGAGCAGTGTAATACATCATTATCATACTTCCTATAGGAAACTGTCAATGTGGAAATGCACGGATATAGTGAATATCTCATATACCAAGTTGTTTTACTAATAGAGTTTGTCTGTTAGAAAGAAATAAGAGCAAGAAATGCATAAATGTGCAGAATTTAGCTGATGGTTAGAGTACACTTAATCTACTTTGCTGTATTTCAAGTCCAATCTTTCATGTATACTTATGAAAGCATATACCACTTGTGTTTTTTATATGTAAAAAAACTTTGTTCCAGTGAAAATTTGCATTTTAGTTTGGAAAAAAAATGTGGCACGATCTCTGTTATTGGTCTTCCTCATCCAATGTGGTTGAATTGCTAAGATAATTTTTCCCTGCCAGGTGTTCCTCACAAATTTACTTCTTAGGCATGAATGGTCATTATTTTACTACCCAAAAAGGAAACACACCGGACATTCCGATCATTGGACATGAGTCATTGGAAGGAAGGCGTAGTATTAACTAGAAGCCACAATGTGAACTTCTGTTCCAAAACTCCAAATGTCACTATTTGAAATAGTTTAGCTCTGCATTTACTGCTTTAGAGTAGTGGATATGGTAGCATTACATCATTTGCACAAATTAAACTGATTTATGCTAACTGCATAACAGTTTAACTATGCAGATAGTTTAAATAGGCTTCAAATTAAGCATCATTTCTTAGTTCAGATATCACAAACGAAATCAAGCTGAACTCAAAAGCATCCTAGATGTGGACAGATGCATCTTAATAACATTATTTATAAAGACAGCATGATACTGCAAACATTAAAACTGCATTAAATAATGTCACATTAATTCATCACATAGATGTGCCATCAGAACTATTAATATACAGTACAGGTTTTGCTTTGTAAAGTTACACATTCATATAAATAGCCTAAACTGTTTTGATATTTTTGACATAACTCCTTTTCTCACATAACATGAATATTCAAACACACTTTCTCACAAATATTTTTTTAACTAAAACGTAGTAATATAGGTTAACTGTATGCTATCCAGAATATTAATTCTTATAATTAAAATGGCATTGGTTATATCTGAAATTCAGAACTACCCATAGTTTCATTTTTGTGATGCCTTTGAACATTACTGATAAAAGTTGCCCTTATTTAGCAAAGGAAGAGTTCATCACCTTGCAGAATTTAGATGACACCAAACTATGCTCTTCCTTCAGAAATTAACAGCAAAGATTATGTGAAATTTATGGTTGACAGGTTGTCGGAAAAGGTGAAATAAATGCAAAAGACTGTAATTCTGGAGTTCAGGACTGCAGCCACGTACAGAGCGTCATCTCATCCCACTCCAACCTACCCAGTCTACCTTCTTTCTCTCTCTTGCTCACTCTGCTATGCATATGAAGTTAAAAAAATGCACTGTTCAAACATGGAGTGATATGTTATTCTGAACACTGCTTTTGGGTAACACCTGAAAGGGGTCACTTTGTTTGGTGGGCTTAGCCTGCTAATGGATTAAAGAAAAATATTAGGCACTGGGCATGTTTCTAATTAATTTAACTCATGATTATTTAGTCATTAAAACAGTTTGCAAGGTATGAAATCTCCGCTTTCCACTTACATTACCTTTCCATACCCATATCCATTCCCATTAAAGTTCAATTCCAGGTATCAAGTTCCATATTTGGTTCACCGGATTGTCTTCATTCTGTTACTGTGAAACCATGAAATAGAAATTAATCTTCTTGAGGTGGTAAATGTGGTTGTAATAGTGAGACAATGTGTTTATCAATTAATACCAGCACATACCACCTCTGCTTGTAATAGTGCTTCTTTTACACTCATTTTCTGCATGTTTTTGAGCTCTAGATAAATGGTAGATGCTCAGTAAACCAGTGCCCATAGTGTCAGGTAACATCACATGGTATTTCTCATTTTTATCACTTGTTTTTATTTGTTTTCCTTGATTCATACTCTTGACCGTGATTAATTGCAGCTTCTTTTTTTTTTTTGGGGGGGGGGCAACAACAGCTCCCTTTACTTCATATTGTGCTATTACATAACAAAAAGTATTAAGATTAGCTCTGGTCACTATGATGCAGATTTGAACACCAATGGTTTCATCTTAAAAAAACTATAGACTTTTTTGAGGGGTATTTTTATTTTATTTTATTGTTGTTATGCTTTGTTGGCCTCATTAATATAGTCCTAGAGTGTATTTACCCACATGCTTAGTTAAACTATAGACTTTTCTGATGTGTAGTCATGGATTTTATTTCCCTGCCTGTTTAGCTAGTCCTGCATAACCTATTTAAAGAAAACACACAAAAAACACAAAATCTCACAGAAAGGAAAGTGATCTGCTGCAGATATCAGTGGAAGCAACAGTTAATTCCTATTTAATAACACCACTGCTTCTGTATTTGTTTACAGAGGCACTGATTTTAAAGTACAGGGTGACTATCATGCATCTATTCATGTTTTCTACTTAGTTATTCATTTGTCTAGTCTATTTATTTATTTTTGTAATTTGTTCAGCACAGACTAACATATTAAGATAAGGCCTATATTACCACCTAGTGAGCCCACTTTCGAGTAGATGAGATAAAAGTTCTGACTTTCTTAAAATTTCACTTTGTATATTGCCACCATCCTGTTCAGGGTGCCCTTATTACTGCCCATGCAGTTCTGAACTGAGAAACTGTTTCTGGGATTCATGTTAATTCATCAAAGGCAGTTTCTGTGAATGTCAAAAACTCAGAAGTAGTTAACTGAAACCACCTTTAGTAGACATTAAAATATTGTTTTTCTATGTAGGGGGCAAGCCCCATAGTTTCCTTCATGTAGGAGGACACCCTCCACCCCCACCCCTGGAATTTTATATACCAACTACAAGGTTGCATAACAGTCAAGAAAAATACAATCTCCACTGTCAATGAAAGTGGTTTCAGCAAACTGCCTTCAATTTCTTTATAAGTAAGGATAATGTATTATTGTTTAATATCTGGGTTTAGTAAAATTTTATATAACAGTGAATTAATATGCAAGAAATTTCCTTAATATTTTCATTCCACAGAACCAATAACTTAAGTGTAAATAAAACATCTACTATGTTGGAGAAAAAAGATCATTGACTGTAAGTTGAAACTACCTTTGACATGATAACATGCTCCCCATGTTTCTGACCCTACAACCCTTTAAATACTGCTTCAATATTTCTCCACCTTTCCTCCTCTCTAATGCTTCCTCAAGCATTTCCCAAGACACTTGCCTTATATCTCCAGAATGTGTCTATTTGTTCAGATGTGTTATTTTTTTAATTATTATTCATTTTTTATTCCCTTCAGATATTTCAGAGTTTTCTTTTTGTACTTCCTCCTATTTATTTTCTTCAAAACTAAAATGGTTTAGCTCTTTTGGCTCCTTTGATATGGCTTATTTTGCAGACTGCAAACCATTTTTCAGCCACATCTAAAATTAATGTCTTCTATCACTGTTATTACACTAGTGAGGCCTCCAGAAATGTATACAGTCCCCTACACAATGTTTTACCAACACTCTGTAAAAAAGGGATACCTTTACATTTTCTTTTCATATTTTCTTTTGTCAGAAGTATTTGTATTAAAATTCTTCAATGTGTAACAAAAGAAGACAGAAAACATTCCACTGGTACATCAGATAGCTGAAATATACAAAGCAAATTTTGAATAGTTATCTGAGTATAAAAGCACCAGACCAAATAATCTGCAAACTACTGAAACCATAAAACAGCAAAAACTTCAAGTACATTAACTGAATTAAATAAGAAAAGCAAGGTCATCTTATGATAGGTCCGTGGTAAATTGATGTAAACATCTACATAATAACTTCAAGTCAGTGATGCTTTTTCTTCAACTTCAGAGACTTCAAATATGGATCCCCTTCAGAAGCTTGAAGTTTCAAAACTTTGAGCTTCAAATGGCCAAGACCAAAAGATCGAAGTTTTGAAACTTTGAATGTTTTGAGTGGAGATTGCGTACAGAGTGGAACAGGTTATTTACTGTTTTCCTTACTGTAGTGCAATCTCAGAGTTGGTATATTTATTTTGCAGGGGATGTGGAGAACCGGTTCCAGGGGGTTTGCCCCCCTGCAAAAATGAAAATTAAATAAAAAAATAAATAAAAACAAGTTTCCAAATTTCTATCTTCTGGTCTTGGCCATTTGAAATTCAAAGTTTTGAAACTTTGAGCTTTAGAAGTTATTGGTTTTATAGAAAAAACATTGCCGAGGAACTCTCTTGCATTTTAGTGAATTGTTATATAAAATGTTAATAAAGCCAGTAATAAACAATAAAACATTATTCTTGCTTGCAAAACTCTTTCCAAGCAAGAAGATAGGACTGTGGACAATGTTGAAATGTATATAAAATGAATGCATACTGAATATGAAGGGAATTGAGTAGTAAGAATCTGTTTTTGTTGGAGCCAAATAAGCATTAAATTATAAACTGTCCATATAAAAAAGGAAAATCAGCATTTTCCATAAGACTAACCATAGTTTGACATTCTTTTGTAAGAATCATGATCAGTCCAATAACATAGTAAAAAGCCTCATTTGTACAGAAGTTCACTAGAGTCCTCAGCCAAGATGGCTACCTAAAGACTAAAGCTCTGGACAGGGATTGTCGAAATTTTTTTTTATATTTTGGTCCCACTTCTATATATTAAGAACAGGCCCGACCCATGTACCCTGTCCACATTGAGCCTACCAAGCTAATTTATTGCTCCCGTACATATTCTGGTATGGCTGGAGCCAGTCAAGGATTCTAGGCAACAGGGGCTTGGCATGCATGAGAATCTGTCTATGGAGAAGGATTTCCTTAGTAGGATTTCCTACCTATTTCTCCCCTCCCTTTATGGTGGCATGGCTTGGTCATGAGTGGACATGAAATGTGAGTAGGCAGCATATCATCCCACCTCCACAGCAGTTCAGCCAGGCTCACTTCCCACTCACTGACCCCACCTACTCTAGCAATGTCCCTATCCTCCACCAAGGATTATCACAAAGAGGCACCCACATACAATCCCCCCCCCATGATGGGCATGGTCACATGCTCATCCCTCCCTGCCACTAATTGAACCTAGGATTCCTGGGCAGTAGTCAGGGTTTTAGTGCTCTATATCACCAGATAAGTGGAGCCTGCAGAAATGTGTGCAGAAATTGTATTCCCAGGGAGAAACGGTAACCCAGAAGGAAAGAAGAGTGAGCAGGAACAAAGGCAGAAACAGATGGCTGTCTTTAAAGCTGCAAATGAGGAGGAACAACTGTACATTTTATTTAAAAAGGTAATCACAGTAGGCCAGGATGTAAGTTCATTGAAATAAACAAACAAATAGCAACAACCAGATGGGGAAAGATTTCAAGGGAAGTTGCAGGATCTGTAGGAAGATAAAGCAACAATTAAAGCTAAGCTATAGGAGCGGATTCACAGAATAAAAGACTTACACATCATAAGAAAAAGACAGGCTGAAAAGATGGATGATCTTGAAACTCACTCAAGAAGAAATAACATTAGGATAACTGGAATAAAAGAGAGAGCAAGCAATGGTGACATGGAGCAATTTATAATGCAGCTATTACATGAGAGTTGTGTGGTATCAAGAAATCAAGAAACCTTAACAGAGAGAATACACAGAGTTAAGCAGCAGCAGAAAGCCTGCCCAGACATGTTTGTTATGTTTCCACTCCTTTGCTGTGAAAAATTAAATAACAAGGCAAGCAAAAAGATGTAAAGTTATCCCATTTGTAGGGACGTTCATAAATCATGTTGAGGATTACTTAGAAACACTCTATAAAAGGAAAGCTATGCTGGAGGCATTAAATGAACTCAGAATGAATAGAATAGCTGCATAGCTAAAATACCCAACAATTCTAGAAGTACAGCAGGAGGGAGAATGGTTCAGGTTAGCCAATAAGAAGGCTGTCCGAAAGGTCAACCAAAGGTATCACAGACAGCTAAATAACTGGGGCAGTAAAGGTCTGAATCATTTGCCAGACATGGACTAAGAAACAAGCTTAGATGTAGCAGAGGGGTGACAGAAAGACCCTGGGTAGACATGCAAGGTCAGATGCTGAAACTCCTACAGAGAAGAAAAAGACAAGACCAGGAAGTATTGTAGGGTTGCACACCAGTAAAAAAGATGAGCAGGAAATGAATCAATCACAGAAAACCACAAGGAAATCAAAAGAGAGACAAGAAGATGGAAGGAAAACAAGTGGAATAAATATATCAAAGGGAAAGAAGAAAGAGAAATATCTTACAAGGCAGATTTTGGCACAAAAACAGCAAAGGAAGCAGAAGCAGAAACAGGCATAGGACAGCTGTAAGGAAATGGGAGAATGGTGTGTCAGTAGTTTCAGGTGACACAAAAGTAAAATTCAGGAGAAACAATATACTAAACAAGCAAGATAGAAGAATTTATGATGGATGGCAAGGTTGAAGAGGTGGAAGGCAGGTCAACATATGACTAAACATGATACAGAAAGAAATGAACAATAAATAAGTGGAAGGAATGTATACTAAAAGACAAGGGACTGTGCAGGAAGGATTTATTAAATGAAATAGATCCTTACCCTGCAAAACATGCCCTCGGGAACACAACAACAAGCATTTATAAACAAGAGGGTAAACTCAATTGATTCCCTGGGCAATGATGGGTAATGTAGTCATGCAGGGCAAAGGGGCAAGCCTCCAAGGTAACAATATATTTTTCATAACTTCTTATTGATGCACAATAAATTATAGTAAACATAAGTTTAATGACAGAATCTTAAAATAATAAGTAATAATTGTTGATGTAACAGTTTGGAAGCATAAAGAGGAGAAACAAAGGAAAAGTAAACAACAGCCAACAGCCAAAAGACAAATCTGAAATACAGGAAAAGTGATGTATAAGCCGCATTGTAAACATTTGAAAAAATGAAAAAAAAATGTAAAACTATCACACAAATGAAGCTGGCGCACCAGGCATGACAGCAACAGTGGGGAGGTGAGGTCAATTAATAGGAATGTTGTAATATAAAAAGATTTTGACATCACTACTAGAGTAGTATGCAGTGCTTTATTGAGAGCATGTCCAGGGCAGTCCCATGCAAATACAAGAGGCAAAAGTCAGGGATCCAGAGGATGGGATGGGGAGGATGGATCCATTTGTAGGCAGCTGAGAAAAAACACAATGGTCAGCTCAGAGGCTAAATCCAGAGAAAGGATTATGCTGGAGAGCAACAAATGGGAAAGCTGGAAGTTTGGTCAAAAACAAGGAAAATACAGTTAATAACATGGAACATTGAAGGTACATCAGACCCTATCACATGAAGTAGAATACAGAAAATGTTAAAGATGAAAAAGAGTGACTGCTACCAGATAAAGTATTCTTTTACTGCCTGTAAATTAGCGACTGCTTATTCTCGCCGAAAAGCGAGTTCGTAACTGCTCTACTACTTTAAAAAGCTTGTTATTGCATTTTTTTGCTTACCTGCTCTTTAAAAGTTGTTTTTTGCTTAATTTAACTGTCTTAGGCTGCCCACTCAAGTGCGCTAGCCTGTGCAAAGCATTTACTGTATTTTCCTGTTGATATCTGTTACTGTTTAAAAAAAAAAATATATATATATATATATATATATATATATATATATATATATATATATATATATCCTTGTTTCCCACCTTTTCTGAGCGAGAATAGTCCTGCATTCAGGTTTTGCTGATTTCTGGGCTTTAGTACAAGTTCCTGTGTTGCCCATACCCTTACTTGGATAGGAGGAAGCTTCTCTGTTCACCAGTGAGAGTGGGGAGCTTTGAGCAGCCTATCTGTCCCTGAAGGAGTAGTCTCAGCCCAGAAACTAGTTGTTTATTGTTTGTTTTGGGCTAATTCCTAGCTCTCTCAAGTCCCCTGCTTTAAAACCTGCTTTAGCGTGGTTTTGCACGGTGTTGCGCATCGCGCAACATCGCGCAACATAGCGCAGTGCCATTTAAGCAGTTTTAAACAATTCCTGGCTCCACAAAGTTTGCTCTTCAATTTTTCCCATAGAACTAGTCAAACTCTCAAAGTAAGCACTCAACCTTCATTCTACAACCCAGCACTTGCTCAAATTTCTCATCAAGCGCTAACAAATTTTAACACTACACCCTCTGATACTATCCAGAATTACAAGGTTCCCTATTTGTCCATTCCAGTCAGTCAATAAACCAGTTCCTTAAACTATCCAGGCATGTCCAAAGTGCACTTTCAGGTATACTCTCCAGTCCAGCTCGTGAATCTGGGAATCTTGAGGCAATGTTAAAATTGCCTTATGTACACAGACAACCCTCTCCTTCTTCCAACAAACTCAAATATTTGCGAGAGATGCAAATATACAGCCAAACTGGAGGCCAAGCTCTCTCAATCAAAGACTGGCACACTCAGTCAGGAGTAGAAGGGAACCACTCACATCACAAAGCCAGTCTCACATAGACCAAATGCACCAGCAAACAAGACACATAAAATCACAAAAACATACTCAGAGGCTCTAAATAAAAATCTGCTAAAACAGCAGAGACCGCCAAAGCAGATGCCCAAGAAACCGCCACCCCACAACAACTTACACATATCACATACTTCACGAAGTCAGTGTGCCACTCAGTCGCTGCCCCTAAGGTTAAATAACACACCTAATACACTAGTAATTGGAGACTCTATAGTCAGGCACACTGATGTCCCATTCACCAGACTGAACAAGGAGAGGGTCACTGTAAGCTGCCTGTCGGGAGCCAGGATATGCCATATAACACAGGCACTCAGGTCATTCCACAGCAGGTTCAAATATGATTCTGTCATTGACCATGTTGGTGTGAATGACCTGAGACGTACCTCCCTGGACTACATGAAAAGAGACATAGAGGAGCTCTCTGATCATGTAGCCCAGGCAGGTATGACCCTGACCCTGAGTAGCATACTGCCCTCACCTAGAATGATGCCGCAGTATAAAGACAACATGATCAATTTTAACAATTGTCTAAGCTATTGGTGTAATTCAAAGAGGATCTAGTGTCTGTCAGCCTGGGATGACATGCTAGACAAGCCACATTGCTTTGCCAGGGATGACTTGCAACTGTCACCTGTGTGCTTTCGAATACTGGCTTAGGCTCTTTCCACCCCCATAGTGCCTTTTTTAGGCAAAGCCCAAAAGACAAACCCACCTCCATAGACAATACCAGAAACAAAAAACCTAAGGGTAATGCTACTCAATGCCAGAAGTCTAAACCTCAAGATGCATGCACTCGAGGCACTCCTCAGTATGGAGAAAATTGATATCTGTGCAGTAACAGAAACCTGGTTCAAGGCTCCAGAGAACACCCCAGCACTACCAGGATTCAACTCATACCATTCTTTTTGGCCCCAGAACTCAGTCCGAACTACTAAAGGTGGGGGGTATCCATTTTCATCAAGGATACTCACACCTCCAGGTTAGTGGCATTGCACGAGGCAGCAGAAACCATCCATGTGCAACTAACAATAGGCAAAACTGCTTTTCAGTTTATTGCCTGCTACAGATCACCCACCTTGTCTCAGGAACCGCACTCGGCATTCCTGAGAACACTGTTGAATATGAAGGTCTCACCAAACACAATGATATTGGGGGATTTCAACTACCCAAACATTGACTGGGTAAACTACTCAAGTCCCAACTCTTTTGCCCAATGGTTCCTGGAGTTTATAAATTCAAATGCCATGGAACAACTAGTCACCACTCCCACAAGAGGGGACAACATATTGGACTTGGTCATCACCAACATGGGGGCTCAATGTTCCACACCAAAGGTAAATCCCTCTTTGGTAAGATCAGACCATAAACTTATCACAATGGACATCCACATCCCAACCCCACCCCCAGCAAATGAGACCACTGTGAAAAATTTCTCAAAAGCAAACTTCACACTTCTCAAGACTGAGGTGGAAAGTTTTAAAGCCGCCGGGCTAATGGAAAATGGTACCCAAACCACAGAATCCTTTACAAATGCACTCTATGAGCACCTACAGGAATGCATGGATTGTGCCATCCCAATTAAAACAAAGACTCCTTCAAGAACAGGAGGCCAGTCTGTTGGACCCCGGCCATAAACAAGCTATGCAACAGAAGCAGGAAGCTATTACATGACAAGGCAAAATATCTGGTTTTATTGTTTTTAAAAGACAATATAGCTTTAATTTTTGTAAATGAGTACCACCTGATTAACTTGAATTAGTATTTAAATGATGGTAAATGCTGAATATTCCATCTGAAGAAGTTCATGGACTTTATTTGAACGAAAAGCGCTTTATGGAATAAAGGTTGTAACACACAGCGAAGGTTGCCAGTGGTCTGTTTGGTGGAATAGTTTTTCGTGTTTTTTACAGTTTGTTACTATGGCAACCAATCAGCCGAGTGCTACACCAGAAGTTTTCTCATTGCTTGAGAATGAAAATGATATGGATATGATTTGTCTCAGCAAGTTAAGAAACTGTCTGAAAAAGTGGATATGCTTAGTGATATACATAACAGGCATTCCGATCGGCAGCAGCAGCAGCATGCTTCAAGTATGTCTCCAAGAAGTATACCTACAACTTCCGGAGCGGGCATTTTGAATGCAAATCTACCTTTTGAAGCAAGCAGTCTTTCTAGTCAGCGTTTTGCTGCAGCGAGTGATTCTCAAGGGCCGACAACTTCTTGGGGTATACCGAATGGCCAAATAAATAATTCCAACGGATCTAATGGATCTTTGAACAGTCAGAATAATCCTAACATCAGCGGCCAGGAAGCCGCCAACAATTGTGGTTTAAATTTCAGCAGAACAGTTGAACAATCACAAAATACTGCTATCCCAGGGCTTATTGGCATTTCGAATCTTAAGGACTGGTTATCTCCATCTATGGGTATGTATACTAATAACAGTTCATTTATAGGAATGAATCCGGCTAGGGAAGAAGTTAACATCTTGAATCTACTTAATGAATTTGATCATATTTTGCTGAAATATAAAAAATTAAAGCTAGAGATTGAATATTTTACAGAATGCATTCATTTGCAATTGGTCCCTAAAGGTCTATGTATTTGCCAGTATCCAACAAGACTGGTAGCACAATCTCAATTTCATTTGGATCTTGTTAAATTATTAAACAAACAGGGCTTGGAACTGTTGGATTTAATGAGCAAAAACTATAACATAATGGCCGAGGAACTAAATGATGAAAGTATGGTTTTGGATGCAAAAATTAAATCACACCCTGACTTTGAAAGATACAAATACGAGTATATTTGTATCTTTCAGACAAGTGATATGTTTATTATTAAAGCTAAGTCAATTAAATGCAAAAAACTGGAGCGGGACCGTTTACAATATCAAAATAGTACTGCATACCCTAGCCCACCTCCAGCACAACAGTGGAAAACAAAGGGTAGTACAGCAGTATCTTTCTCTAATGGCCAAAATAATATGCCATTGTATGATCAATAACAAGGGGTGAATATGAGGGAAGTAAATATGGAAAATGTGATTACAGATTCTGTTAATCAAGGTGATAACACAGATTTTTCACCAACTACATCTCCAAATACGTCAACTAATGACCTAGGTCCACGAAGAAGTGCACGTTTACAGAATCAAAACCCTAATACTAATGGTAATAATAGCAGGACCAATAATAAACAATGGTTCAACAACCAACAGGGTTTTCAGAAGGGGAAAATGCAGAGCAGAAGGAACCAACAGAAGAAACACAACAAATGGTGATAGTTGTGGATAATACACAGAATAATCTTTCAGTCATCACGAATTCCGAAGGGGACTTTTCTGTGTATAATTTCTCCTCAGTAAATGTTCACACTGACTTAGTGATTGTATTGGCAAAAGGTTTTACTTTTATACCATCTTGGGGGTTGGATATTACCAACCACATAATAGATCTTAAAATGTATGTAAGGAAATTAAACTTACAGATATTATTAGGCAATATGAGCAGATTGCAACCAGATTATTACAGAATTCCTAGCATTTTCAATCCTCCACTGCATAATTTATTGTAGACCTTCGAGAAAGTATGTGAATTCGATTTCAGATATTATAATACATGGAATAAGACAGCAATTATAGAAAAGAATCTAGCTAGTTATGAACAAGAATGTATTAAACGTCTGAAACAGTCCAAGGTCAGAATTATGAAACCTGACAAGGGGGGGTGGCTTAGTATTTATGGACCCAATTGATTATGAGAATAAAATCGAAGCACTGTTAACATCTGATTCATATACAGAATCTTCGATTAATGAATACAATCAAGCTAATCAGAGAATTAAAATATATCTTAATGATTTATTCATCAAAGGTTGAATTGATGTGAACATGTTTAATTACATGATTATGCCAGCACCTATAGCACCTACGATATTTGGAGTCCCTAAAATTCATAAGAGTTTGAATAACCCCCCCCCCCTTAGACCAATTGTCGATGGTAGAAACTCAGCAACCTATGCATGTGCAAAGGTAATTGAGTTGTTACTTAAAATATGTATCTAAGGAAGCAGGAATATGTAAGGACTCATGGTCATTCTTGGAGAAAATGAATGAAATAGAATTCGATGATAAATATAATTTTCTTACAATTGATGTAAGAGATTTATATACCTCAATACCACAGGATCTGGGGATTTAGTGGGTGTCCCTTAATCTTAGGAAAAAGGGTGCCCCATTAATGGAAATATCATTGATAGAAGAATTACTGGACATCGTATTATCACATAATTACATTTACTTTAAAAACAATTTTTACCACCAAATAAAAGGAGTGGCAATGGGGTCCCCGTGTGGCTCTAGTTTTGCCAATTTGGTAATGAATTATTGGGAACATAATTACATTTTCAATATAGAGCATATAAAATCCCAGATAGCATATTTTACCCGATTTTTGGATGACATTTTTATTCTGTTTAAAGGTGATAAGGACCAAGCCAAAATTATGGTAGATTATTTTAACCAGACCACAGAATTTCTGGAATTTACATACAATTTTCATGAAACGGAAATAGCATATTTAGACATCATATTGATTAAAAATAATGCTGAAAAGAAATTTGAGGCAAGGATTTCTAGAAAACCTTTGTATTCTAACACATTTCTCCATTTCTCAAGCGCGCACCCTTTCCGGCAGAAAAAGTCGGTGGTTAAAGGACAGCTTGTAAGGGCAGAGCGCATGACAACCAGAGAGGATGATTTTATATCTGAATGTAATTTGATAAGACAAATGTTCACTAGGAGAACATATCCTGATGCTCTCTTAGATGAAATCATAACTGAAGTGGTGGATAAAAGAAATGGAGGAATGTATAAACCTATTTTGGGTCAAAATGGAAGGGTTTATAACCTAATAGAAATGAATATTAATCCTAGTGCAGAAACAACAAATCAAATATTTAATGGTGATAACAACTTTAATAATACTAATGCTAATTTTGTTATCACGTTTAATATGGACTTTAAATACATTAGGAATATAGTATGTAAAAACTGGAATATCATTATACAAGATAAGGACCTATTAGAAAAATTAGGACCAACTCCAAAATTTGTATTGAAAAGAGACAGGAATTTTAAAAATTTGTTTGAGAATGTCCAAAACACATATATTAAATATAAAGGCATGCAACAGTGTTTTGGATGCCCTTATTGTAAGTATATTCAAGTAGGATCATCAATAGTTATGGACAATAGGAGAGTACTGTATAGTAAAGGAAAATACAACTGTAATTCTAAAATGGTCGTTTATTTAGCTAAATGCCAATATTGTCCCAAATTTTATATTGGCAAAACAAAACGGAGATTGAGGGACAGAATATATGACCATTTATACAGTATTAAAAAAATGAGCCAGGACAATACATTAGCTAAACACATTCAAGAATGTCCTGGACATGAATTTAAGTTTTGGGTCTTAGACCAGGCCCCACAAAATATGAGGGGAGGGCCAACCGAATTGGAACTTGATAAATTAGAATTAGTATGGCAAATATGATTATATGCATATAATGACCCAGGTTTGAATGATATGTGTTCAATTATGCCTATATTAAAAATGAAAAGTTTATGTAGGTAATCTACCAAATTAGATGAATGTGTGTTAATAAGGTAGATTATATTATCATATTATCTAAAGTATGCTTCTGCTACTAAAGTGTTACTGTTTTAATTTCGTCTTATTTTATTATATAAAATGTTTAAATATTAATATTTATTATTATATTATATATATGTTTAGTATATTAATACAATGCCAAGAGTTTAGCTATCCACAACAATTACTATGACTTGCATTTTAGATAACATATAATTTAAAAATATCTGGTTTTATTGTTTTTAAAAGACAATATAGCTTTAATTTTTGCAAATGAGTACCATCTGATTAACTTGAATTAGTATTTAAATGATGGTAAATGCTGAATATTCCATCTGAAGAAGTTCATGGATTTTATTTGAACGAAAAGTGCTTTATGGAATAAAGGTTGTAACACACAGCGAAGGTTGCCAGTGGTCTGTTTGGTGGAATAGTTTTTCGTGTTTTTTATGACAAGGCAAAATCCCACAAAGGGAAGGCATCCTTGATCATTACCAGTAAGAAACTTCAATCCCTCATAAAATCATCAAAGGCCAGCTTCGAAAGAAAAATCGCCAAAGACTCAAAAGATAAACACAAGGCGTTCTTTAGCTACATAAAAAATGTGGATGGCAGCTCTCAGATCTGTTCTGAGCTGGTGCATAATGGCACAAAATAAACTGAACCCACAGACATTGCCAACATCCTGGCAGACAGATTCAGTTCAAACTTCATGCCCCTTCCCCCCCAAAAGGGCCTGTGTCTATCCCAGAAGAAAGCAGTCCCCCAGACATCTCAGACACACAGGTGAAAGCAGCCCTTTCCAAAGTAAAAAACACAGCATCAATGGGACCAGATGGTATCCTGGGCTGCGTCTTACACGAGCTCCAAAATGAACTAAACCCTCACATGAATTCACTATTCTAACTCAGCCTTACCACAGGTTATGTACCTAAAGAATGGTGTACAGCAACAGTGATCCCGCTCCACAAAAGTGGCTCCACAACGGATCCCGGGAACTATCGCCCTATAAGCCTGACTAGCCTGGTCTGCAAGGCTATGGAGTGCATCATCATGGATCTCATTAACAAAGACATTGGGAACCTCCAAACATTAGAACCCACCCAGTTCGGCTTTCTTAAGGGCAGGTCTTGCCTCTTAAACCTAGTTGATTTCTTCGAAATAGTTACCAATGCCTTAGATGAGGGAAAGGTAGTCCACACAGCCTACATAGACCTCGCTAAGGC
Source organism: Protopterus annectens (assembly GCF_019279795.1). Taxonomy (NCBI): domain Eukaryota; kingdom Metazoa; phylum Chordata; order Ceratodontiformes; family Protopteridae; genus Protopterus; species Protopterus annectens. Next base: position 675,390,428 of record NC_056728.1, read on the forward strand.
CTTCAACACAATACCCCCACTCAGGTATCATAAATAAGCTTACCAGCTTAAAAATCAACCCATACGTCACAAGATGGGTTGCAAACTGGCTCAGGGATAGAACTCACATGGTCAGAGTTGCGGGTGCCATGTCCGACTCTAAACCAGTCACAAGTGGCATCCCACTGGGATCAGTCCTGTGACCACTCTTGTTTGGTATATACTTCTCTGAGGTACAGGTAAACACAGGAGGACTGTGGCTGACCAAGTTCACAGATGACTGCAAACTGGGAGCCATAATCGACTCTCCGGCTGACACAAGCATCCTCCAGAAAGGCCTTACGGAGACTGATACCTGGTGTCAGAACCATGGCCTCAAGTTAAATGCAAAAAAATGTATAGTCATCCCCTTTGGGAAAAACAAAGAGCCCACAAACTACCATATAGGAGGAAATCCACTAATTACAGAAGAAGTAATCAGGGATCTGGGGACCCAAGTAGATAGTAACCTCTCCTTTGACAATCACATTGCCAAAGTGGTTAGAAAGACCTTCTATATAGCCCACCTAATCACAAAAGGGTTCACATCTAGATCAAGAGAGGTCATTGTGCCCCTCTACTCATCACTTATCAGGCCCATAATTGAGTGCAACGCCCCATTTGGGATGTACCTTACCAGACACCTGCAACAGCTGGAGAGACCTCAAAAATACCTCACCAAGAGGATAGTGGGCCTCAAACAGTTGCCTTATGCAGCTCGACTAAAGAAACTCCAGCTCTACTCAGTTGCTTACCACCTACTCAGAGGTGATCTCTGCCTGACATACAAGGCCATGTCCAACCCAGAATTGTTCGACATGCTCCACCTCAAGAAAACCAAATCCACGAGAGCTACACACTCCAGGGATTTAAACCTTAACACAACAATAAATAAGACATGCTGGAGGGATAGATTCATATCCCAAAGGCTTCCCACGCTCTGGAATAGAATCCCAGTCCATGTTAGGCAGAGCCCCTCACTAACCCTCTGCAAGAGAAATCTTGACGAGTGGATGGGCAATTGTAAATTTGCTCCTGGGATCACTTCTATGGCCCTGCTGGACAGAGGCTCAGGAATCTAGTCAAAAAGGGAGGCGAAAGCCAACAAATTCTGGCTAGGCTTATAAATGTCCTAGGGCAGATAGCCTAGTACCTACCTATGAACCTATGAACCTAAGAGGATAGTGAGGGGACAGACATTGTTCTGTTACATGAAATAACAGTGCAAATCAGAGCAAGTGAGAAGATACTGCATTATGACTACCCAATGGTAGAAATGGGGAATAAGGCAGTGGGAGTAAAAACCAGAGTAGGTGGTGGGTTTGCCATAATCGTTAATGTCTTCACCTCATAGACACAATGTATAGGGTTTGATTCTGACTTATGGTTATTGGCTAGGCTTAAAATGCCCATTTGGGGCAGTTAGCCTAGTATTCACTTATTAACCTAAACCTATGAAAAACTGTAATTCATAGAGGGCTGCGGACAATCCAAAGAAAATGATAATAATTGGGACGGGTACATGGTTCATCTGGCAGAGAAGGGTAGAGAGTGCACACTGGACAATAGGAAGCATACAGGTACCAAAAAAGGATGAAGAAGGAATCTACAAGTTTTTTTACAGCTGATCACAAGCAGAATATGGATAATAGAAAGTGGGGCTAAAATATCACCATGGAAATGGAAAAAGGTTGTGTGGAAGGACAGAACACAACAAAAATATGAGTTAAGAACTTGCTCAAGGAATGAAAGACAGAGGACTGTTGGATATGAAGAAGTAATAGTATTCAAATAACATGAAATACCCCTCCACAAGAAATATTTTGGTACATGCAAGTAGTTTTTGCAAGTTTTTGTGGAAGGAAAACCTAATGGAAATATTTGAAGCGATCCAAATACAGGAGAGACACTTATCAGTTCATGCAGCAGTGAGACTTAAGTTAAGTGAGCACGAAAAAAAACAATAAAAAGGGAATGTAGGTAGGCTAGCTATACATGGAAGGAGACAGAAGGCAAAGAAACACTGCAAAGAGTAACAAAGGAGTCAGTATGTGAAACTAACAAAGGAGTCAGTATATGACAGGTACAAACTGAAGGAGCACTTGTTGGATGGGATCAAAGTAACTGTCTGGGGAAAACTGATGAGTCCTGAAAGAAAGAAGAAAAGGAAAGAAGGAAGTATAATTAAAGAATTGCAAAGATATCTAGTTGTGATACAGAAGGAAGGTGGGAAAAAAATGAAAGTAGAGTAGAAGCACTCTAGGTCAGAGAAACAGAAATAAGAATGGGACTGAAGAATAAAATTATTACAGCACAAGAAATTGAAGAAGAGTACTGGAGGTGGGAGGACTACTTGTAGACACTGACGATTGCATAAGGAAATTGATAGCCAAGAAATACAATAAGAAGAAGGCAGAAAGAGAGAGATCCAAATGTTAAGGGGAATAGATGCAGAATATTTAGAATGAGTGGAGGGGCTAATCATTAAAAGATTTAAGGAATACTACAGGGAGATTCATAAACAATAGAAAGGGACAGAAATCTCAGAATGGAATTGGAGAGCAAATGTAACTGGATATATACTGGAGGATGAGTAAAGATACACGGATGAGATAAGGAAAGCCTCATACAGGATGAAGGAGAAAAGCTGGTCAGCCAGATAGATTCTCCCTAAAATTCTACAAATTATGTCATCTGTATGCAAATGACTTGAAAATAGGTAAACTGGCTGTACCTGTTACAAATTAGGGATGCATGGAAAAGAAGTTGAATAAACTGACCATTTGGGTACAGGAAAATAATATGTTGATAAATACATTTAACACTAAGCACATGAGATTTGAGTGGCAAAGATTAAAGGGTGAATATTTAATACTTCATAAAGTGATTGAAACTGTAGATTCATTTTAACATCTGGGTATGTGGGTAATCCAGCTTTGAAATTTTCTAATCATATTAACTAATTAATGATGGCTATAAAACTATAGCTGGTATGAAAAGTTTAATAAAGTCTAGGAAATCAGAAATGATTAAATAATTGTAAGTTATGTTAGACTCAGATTAGAGTCTGGTAGTTGGTGTAGATGGTGAAGGCTGTGAGCTATAGTTCCTGTAAGTATAGTGTTTGATTCCCTCGGCCCTTACTCACTTACTATGTAACCATGAGCAAATCACTTAACCAGACAGTGCTCCCAGGTTACCCCTGAAAATGGACTGTTTTCATCCATATGGAAAGCTTATAGGAAAACAAGCATGAGTAAACTGGAAAGGGTATAGCAGAAATATAAAAGGGGACTCCATAGCAGTAAAAATTTAATTTGTACAATGTCTCATATAGATATTTAACAGGAAAACTTATTCTGGTATATAATGCATTCAGCTATGTCTGTGAATATTTGGGATTATCAGGCGATCTATGTAGAACATTATATAAAATTGAGAGGTGTACTAACTGGTTCTCTGACCACAGAAAACCAAGTTGACCTCAGAAACTAGTACTAGAAAACTCCAATAATAGTAAAAACAACCAGGTAGCCCAAAATTCACAGCAAGCCTTTATTGCCAAAGTTAAACACTATGGTTAAGTGCTTTCATCATCTACTGACATCCTCAGAACCATTGGTTCACTGAGAAAGAGCAGCTAATGCATGGAACAGTCTACCATTTTGTATTAAAGCAAACACTCATTTAGATATTTTTAAAAACAACTTGGAAACTTATTATAGGAATAACACTTTTGGTACATTTGGAGGCTAGAAAGGCATTATTGCCTGTGCCTGAAATATTTGTATGCAAATATGTTTAACTGAATGGGCTCAGAGAATTCTGTCCAGAAACAAAGTCACTAACAGTCCAATGGACTTAGTGCTTAGATTACACTGACTGGTAAGCAATAATGCAGAAAGCATGCAAATAAAAAACAACCTTATACTGGCAGGTGAGAGCAGCCCTGGACAACAATATGTCCCTATACCTTAAAAAGAAGGCACTGGCAGCATACTGCAGGTGTTGTCAAGAAGTAGGATATCAGGTGAAGTTATCATGTCCTATAACTCTATACATGTCCAAAGGAAAAATACAGGTACAGTTTTGTGTACTGTATGCGTGTGTGTGTGTGTGTTTGTGTGTGTGTGTGTGTGTGTGTGTGTGTGTGTGTGTGTGTGTGTGTGTGTGTGTGTGTGTGTGTGTGTGTGTGTGCGTGCGTGCATGTGTGTGTGTGTGTGTGTGTGTGTGTGTGTGTGTGTGTGTGTGTGTGTGTGTGTGTGTGTGCCTATCCACAAGGATGTGTGACCATGAATGGGAGGGGTGAGGACTTGTGTGTGATCTTTTGCCATAAATTAGTAGCACAGGTAATAGGTGTTCTGCTGCAAAACTGTAAAATTGTTCCATCTGCTTAGTTGAGTTATTTATAGTTATGCACATTCCTGGGTAATGAGATGCTCCATTCTTAGAATGTGTACGATTATGAATCATTAAATAGCACTGTAGGACAGCTCCACACATTGGTGTTGGGGCGAATTAACTGCAGCACCTTTTACTATGAATACTAGCCTATGTTTTCTTAAGATGGTTCACAAGTTTTTTTTCTCCCTAAAGTTACAGCATTTAAGTTTAATTTTGAGGTGAAACTTGAGATTTCTTTCTCCAATTGCCTTAATGAAAGGTAGCTAATACAGAAAAAGAAGAGTATTGCGGTCTTTTTAAAATAAAACAACACAGTTATTGAGTTTGTGTGACTCAAGTGAATAATTCCATGTTTTATATTGTCCTATACTTAATTGCATTTACTATTATAGTAATTCTATAATGTGGTCTTGAGTATTTTTACTTGTTGTGTAATGGCACCAACATTTAAAGAACTTTATCCTACTAACATGGGTTTGATGACATCACATTATGTCCTGATAAAAGTATATCAAGCAATAAAAATATGATTCCTCTCATATGTATATCACTCTCATCATGCTCGCCAGGATTATGACATTTCTCAAACACAATTGCTCAAATCACATATTTTTGAGTAGTGCATTTAAGACAAGCAATTTTCCCATTTGAACAAAATGGAAAAAGCAAAATGCCTATGTTTGTCAGAACTGAATTATTTCATTCTTTTCTCTCATGTTATAGTTGATTATATGTGTTACAAAGAATTTGTTTTGGGACTGAGGGCTTGCTATTTTCATATGTCTGACAATTCACTATCAAATAGTTATAGGTAGTTTAAAGGAAAATAATTGTGTGCCGCAATAAATCTATTTCTTCCATAACCAATCATTGGTGAAAAATTTTGCTGGCATGGGGCAGGAAGGAAAGAAACTATAAATGTAGTTTGGGACAAACTAAGTTGTCCCGGTCCTACAAATGAGGGTAAAATGGTGTGGGGAGGGTATAGAGGTAGGAATTAATGTGAGGATTTGTAGTTGGATAGGATAGTGGGGTTGTGGTGGTGAAAGGGTTAAAGAGAAATCGGGAGGTGAAAGGAAGTGAGGTAAGGGAAGGAGAGACTTCTGGCAGGATTAAGTGTTAGGGATTAAAGGAAGTAGGCACATTTGGTGTGATTTGGTGGAGCAGTAACAACTAGCTTACGTCCAGAAGACCTGTAGGTATTGTGGATGCAGGTAGGTCTTGGATGGTGGGGAGAGAAGGGGTTAAGTTAACTGGTTTAGGTCCCTCCACTCCCTTTTGGTGTTTCTCTGTAGTGATTCATTTAATGTGGGTTTGGGGTTTGGGAATATAGGTTGTGGGACAGGACTTACTGGCAGGGAAGGGTGAAAGAATTACTGAGAGCAGAGTGTGTATGGGTAAAGAGTTTGGGGGTAGTGTCTGTGTGAGTGTGGTGCTCGGCTTACCTGGGTGCTGGTGTGATTCTCCGGGGGTCCAGTAGGCCTGGTGTTGTGGTGGGTGTTTCCTGGTGTCCTGGAGTGTTTGTTTTGCAGTTGAGGGTTTCCTGGTGGTCCAGTGGTGGATCTGGTTGGGTGGGAGGGCCCATCATGGTGGTTGGGGTCTTTGTGGTCATCTGGTGCCACTGAGGTTGCTCCCTGTCATCCGGGTGCCTCTGGGTGAGTTGTCAGGCCCATCGTGCCTTTTTCCCAGTTGGGCCATGTAGTCAAGTAATATCCGTGTGTCTCCAGAGGATTCGTCGGGCCTGTCATGCCTTTTTCCTGGATGGGCAATGCAGTCAAGTAATATCCATGTGGATAGGCTGGGTCTGTCATTACCTCCTTCCCATTTGGGACCATGCAGTCAGTTCGGATCTATGTGGGTGGGCCAGGTAATCCATCAGAAAAAAAGAAAAAAGGAAAAGTGTTATTCCAGTGGTTGTGGTAGACTGTGGGGGGTCCATCATCGTAATCCAGTCCCATTAGCATTGGGGGTAGTGGTGGATGATCTTCTCATGCTCCCTGGTGGGTTCGTGGGCTTCTGCATCCCTTCTCCGGTCCCCGGTGTCATTAAACGGTTTTGTAAAAAGAAAAGTGTTCCTCTGGTGGCTGTGGCAGGCTGTGGGGGGTCCATCCCCATAATCTGATCCTATTACCATTGGGGATAGTGGCGGATGATCTTCTCATGCTCCCTGGTAGGTTTATGGGCTTCTGTGTCCTTCCTCTGGTCCCCAGTGTCATTCCCGGTTTTGTTTGTGCATGCTGGATGATGGTCGCGGCCTTTGTGGTTGTCCCTGCATCCTTGCTTCAGTGGTGGTAGTGGTGGGAAATCCTTTCCATCCTCCCTGGTGGTTTCATGGGTAGCCACTGTGGCCATTGGGTCCGGGCGCCTGTTTGCACATGCGCACTGCTGTTCTTGGCCGTTACCTCTCATAGGGATAACGGATTGTCACTCTGGGAGAAAAGGGTAAGTGTTACAGGCTCGGTTGTGGTTGAATGGTGCTAAGATTGGGTGGCTGGTATGTAGGTAGAAAGATAGATGCACAGGATTATTTATTTATTTTACATATAGATATATATATATATATATATATATGTTGTTTCTTTCGGCTTTTCCCGGTTAGGGTTTGCCACAGTGGGACTCCAGTCTGTTAATGATTGGCAGTAGATTTTTACATGCTGAGTTGTCAGCCCTGATGCACAACCTTCAACGAAGGTACGCCCATTCACGCATGTCTCTACACAGAAGATGCTTTAGCTGAGAATCGAACAGGGCAACGTCTATCTGTGAGGTGACAATGCTACTGCAGCACCACCACTGCAGTACTATATTATATATATATATATATATATATATATATATATATATATATATATATATATATATATATATATATATATATCTTGGGAGGGATATTTATAGACAGGTGATATTCTAGTGTTAGGAAGGGGTTGGCAACTGTAGGGAAGTGTGTGGCTGATAGCTATAGGGAGTGTGTGGCTGATTGGGTGTGCAGCTGAAGGGTGAAGTATGTGCCAGGCAGGGGCATATTTTAATGTAAGGGGGAAATATATGTGCATTACTTAGTGATTACACTGTATGATTAGTAGGTAAGCTATGCAAGGGGTTGTTTTCTGCTGCAAAGTATAGGTATGTAGGGGAGTTGGCAGAGTGCGGTAGGGCAAGGCAACATAGGGGTTGGGGGGAGTAGGGCATTCGGGTTTGTGGAACAGTTTTAACATTGTGTTTCTCTTTTTACAGATGGCTGACTTGCCAGAACTAAGACAGCAATGGCAAGCTATTGTGGCCCAAGAGGAGGAGTTGTTCCAGGAGGTGGCAACATGTGAGGTGGTACAGGAACCAGAATAGACCCTGGGTCGGAAGAGGCGATGCACCGCAGTGAGAACCCCAGCTCAAGGGAAAAAGCAACAGGCATTGAAGCAGCCGGTGGCAGTGGATGCACCGGTTCCCAATACGTCTCAAGATGAAGGTGCAGGTAATGGTTTTACTATGGCAGTATTGTCTGGGGAGCTAGGGGTTGAGAATTGTCATGGGGGGAGGGATGATGAAGACTTGTCAGTTGGGGACTTTGGGGGTGGTGTGCAAGTGATAGAGGAGGCTCAGAGACAACTAGCACAGGGTGCCAGGTACCCGGTTGGCGATGCAATGGCGGTGGCTGTTGGTTCCGGAGATAGTTCGTTCTTGGACTCTGAGGTAGGCTCTGACTTTGAGCTGCGGCCGGGGGACTGGTTGGCTACCCAATCTTTGGGACAGGGACAGGAGATATTTTGCTGAATCCACTCATTTTCCTTGCTCGGTTAAGGAAAATATTTGGAAAGGAGAGTATATGGATTTGTTTAAGCTGATCGATGTGGAAGGGGTCCAATGGCTAGTGGAAGCAGAGTCCTCTAATTGCAAGGACCTGTTGTTGGCTTTAGCGGCATTGGGAAGACAGAAGGTAGGTAAGCTTTGCCTTAGGACATGGGATGATTGGGTGGTTGGCTTTATTTATTTTATGGCAGTGCAGCTGGAGAAGGATGGGTTTTTGGCCCTGCTGCTTCTAGGCTATTTCCTTACCATTCATGAGGCACAATGGTTAAGGCCGGGTAATGCATGACTTTGGTATGATCAGCGTTTCCACAAACAGAAGGCTGCGGACCAGTCACTCCATTGGGAGGTGCGTCATCCAGATCTATGGTTGGCTACAATGATGGATAGTTATGGTGGCTTTAATAGAAGGGTGTGTGGGGAAGAAGCAGCGGGTGTGTGTCGGTCTTTTAATAGTGGTTCCTGTTCATGGGTGGGGTGCAAATTTGCACACATTTGTTCAAGATGTTGAGGGAGTCATTCAGCCATTGGCTGTGGTCAGCAAGACCTGTCCACCTGGAACTCTAATGTTATGGGTCATGAGGGTGTATTTGGTGGGCAAGGCTTTTAACTGGTCTGGGGTAGGGGTAATTTTTGAGGGTCCCGGGGATTTGGACTCTTCTTTGGAGGCAATAGAGGAAGGGGCACCGTTCCCCATTAAGGTTGAGGTTCTCCAGGGTATGCTTCTTCGGTTTCTGGGTCTGGCCATGAAAAATTAGATAATACAAGGATTTCTGGGGGGTTTCCTTTAAAATCCACCATGGGAGGGGCTGGGGGGTTGCAAGAATTTGCGATCTGTTCAAAGTAAAGAGGACATCTTGGAGGTTTTAGTGGAGAAAGAGTGTCGAGCAGGGTGGTTATTGCGTCCTTTTGACAGTCCACCTTTCAATACTTACAGGGTGTCACCTTTGGGGTTGGTGTCGAAGATACGGGCGGAGGAATTCAGATTGATACATCACTTGTCATATCTGGAAGGGAAGTCAGTAAATGATTTTATTGCAGAAGAGGAGGTTAGGGTGCATTATGCTTCCTTAGATGATGCAATGAAAGTGATTAGGGAATTTCGGGAGCCATGGTTGGTTAAGGTTGACATTGAGTTGGCTTTTCAATTGTTGCCTATTAGGAGTGAGGATTGGCCACTATTGGGGATGTGGGTAGGAGATAAGTACTACTTTGTTAAAGCTATGCCCATGGGTTGTTTAGTGGCATGTGCTACTTTTGAGAAGTTCAGTACAGTATTGCATTGGATTTGGCAGCAGAGAGTGGGAACTAAAAGGCAGTGCATTATTTAGATGATTTTTTGTTGGTGGGCGAAGGAAGGGTAGGAGCACAGGAAGGTTTACGGGAGTTTACGATTATGTGTGAGGAGTTAGGGGTACCATTGTCTCAGCATAAGATGGAGGGTCCGGCAAGAGTATTAGAATTTCTGGGACTAACAGTTGATCCAGAGCGGGGACTGTTTTGCCTACCCGAGGATAAAATAGAGATGCTTAGGTTGGCTATATGTTTGGTGTTGGGTAAGAATAAGATTCGGATTCGTTCAGTTATGGAGTTGCTGGGGCTTTTTAATTTTGCCTGCTGAGCGGTGCACCGAGGGCAAGCTTTTTGTAGGTCAGTAGCATATTTGTTGAAAGGGGGTCAGAGTAAACACCATTGGGTTAGGGTGACCCAACTGGTGCGGTAGGACTTGGTGTTGTGGGATGGGTTTTTGCAACAATTGAATGGGATATCTTTTTGACAGTCAGACTGGTTGGGGCAGGAGAAACTTCAGTTGTTTATGGATGCAGCTGGGGGGTGCTGGTATGGGGGTCTATTTCGGAGGTCGATGCTTTGCTGCTGAATGGCTGTGGGATTGGAAGAGGTATGGAAGCAGGAAGTGGCCTTTCTACAGTTGATGCCTATATGGGCAGCTTCTGTGGTGTGGAAGGAGCATTTGAGGGACAAACGTGTAGTTTTTCACTATGACAATATGGCTGTAGTGAGGGTATTACAAAAGAAGACTGCTAAGTCGGGTTTGTTATTGTTGGTATTACGTAAACTGGTTTTGCAGAGCCTCTTAATAAATTTTTCCTTTACAGGTGTGCATGTGCCTGGCGTAAGGAATGAGACTGCTGATAGCTTGTCCTGATTTCAGTTTTGCAGGTTTTGAGGGTTGGTTCCATGGGCGGAGGAGGTGCCAGAAACCCTGCCAGTGGAGGTGTGGAATCTAGGGTTGATGTAGCCAGGCAGTTGGTATGGAATTCCTGGGCCCCTTCTACAAGGAAGGCATATGGTAGGGCTCTTTCTGATTTTAATCAGTTTATTTTGCAGCTGCCAGAAGAGGAAGGGGTATGGTTAGAGGAATTACTATTGTGATATGTAGCTCATGCTTGAGGGCTAGGCAAGGCTTTGCAGACAGTTAAGGTGGATTTGGCTCCAATTAGCATTTTTGCTAAGGCAGCAGGGTTGCAGGGTTTCACTAAGTCTTGGACATTAGGACGTATGTTGAGGGGTTGGGGAGAGTGGTGGTGGAATGTAGGGATATTCAATGGCCACTCACAAGGGTTATATTGAAAGTTTTGTTGAGAGGGTTAGGTTTGTTACAAGGGGGCCTTCGGATTACTTCATGTGGGGTGCGTTATGTACATGGTTATATTTTGGTGCTTTTCGTATTTCGGAGTTGTTAGGCTTGTTATGTTGGAAGGATGTCATTATAGGGGAGGGAGAGGTTACTATTGCATTAAGGAGGAGTAAGACAGATCAATTGGGTAGGGGATGTTTGGTGGTGCTTAAACCTAACAGGAATCCTTATCTTTGTCCAGTAATGTGGGCTAAAGAATTTATGAAGAGGCAGAAGGCGAGTGTGGATAAGTTAATTTTTGTTCAATGGATGGGAAGGTGGTGTCGAGTAGCAGATTCATAAGTTTGGTGAGGAGGGTTTTATGTTGCATGGGATTTCCGGTGGAGAGGTTTGCAGCTCACTCATTCAGGATCAGTAGGGTTTCAAATTTAGCTAGAGAGGGTAATTTAATTGAATTGATTAAGAGAGTTGGGAGTTGGTCTTCAAATGCATTTTTTTCATATATTAGATAAGTTGTGGTCTGATTATTAATTTTCTCTTCTTTTCTTTTAGGAAGCACATTATCATCTTGTGGCATTCGTATATCCACTGGGCAGAGAAGCATGCTTTAGTTAGGGATGATGGGGAAAATTTGGGTTTATCACATTTAGGGTGGTCAGTGACTTGGCATGGTGTTTGGGATCTTAGTTGGGATGGGTTGTTGCATGAATTTGAGAGGGCTAAATTGAAGGTGGGTTGTCCTTGTATACTAGTCATTCATTGGGGGGCAATGACTTGCGCATTTTTTCTAAAAAACAATTAGTGGACATTATTCTTCAGGATTTGATGAGATTACAGGTGTTGTACCCAGGTATGGAAATTGTGTGGTCAGGGTTGATTCCTCATTTGTTTTGGGGGAATGCGTATAGTTATAGGGCAATTGAAAGGGTCAGAAGGTGCATCAATCAAAGACTGGTTAGGCAGTTAAGAATTTTGGGGATGCATACAATTGACCATAGAGATTTTGGGAATGGAGAGGAGTCTTGCTACCGAACAGATGGAGTACACCTTAATGACGTAGGATTGGATCTTTTTAATTTGCATTTGAAGCTATTTTTAGAGGATATGAGTGTGGCTAGGGTTTAGGAGGGGGAACAGCCTGGGGACCAGGCTGGTGGTGGAGAAGAGCAGGCTGGTGGCAGAGAAGAGGGACAGGACTGTCCTCTTCTGTTCCCACTCTAAAGAAGGTGGTAATCAGTTAATGGTTTGGTCTGTAGGTGAGGTGAGTAGGTACGCTGCCTCTTTATGTGGAGTGAGTAGGTACACTGCCCCAGTGGAGGAGGTATCAGGGTGAGTAGGTACGCTGCCCTGAGGTAAATTCATCCAGGGTGAGTAGTGACACTTCCCTGAAATCATCGTTGCTGAGGAAGATAACTAATGTTATTTTGTGTGTATAAGTTCATTGTATAATAGAGTTTAATAAAGGTCGTCAAATGGCTTTATGTGTTTGGTGTGGTTATTTAAAGAGGGGATGGGATAAATGGCTAAAATAATTTCAGACTATAGACATGGGGCTTGCTTCATTAACAGCTACAGGAGTTATAGCGTGCAACTTGGTATTCATTAAGCAGTTGTGTTCAGCTGCCAAGCTAAGGGAAAAGAAATGAGAGAATATGCTAATGAAAGCATAAAGAGCTGAAGTGCATGCTCATTAACAAATCCAGCATGGTGGAGCTATTCAGGAAGCTGTAAAGCAATCATTTACACCCACTATAGGCTTTTGCCTTGTGTACCAAAACTCTTTGGAATCTGGCATGATTACACTTAGAAAAAAAGAGCATGTTAGGGTTTGCTGCTGCTATTAATTTGCTGTATGTGCAACAGGATTTAAATATTGGTGCTGCAGCTAGCAGACCTCAGACAAGAAGAAGGGTGTTTAGACCCTGTTTGACTTATCATGGACTGCATGACACAGAAATTGCTGACAGATACAGGGTACACAGGGAAACACTGGAGTAAATATGCAACCTCTGCCACCCCCACCTCAAGCCCCAGGGGAATTGTGAAGAACCCATCCCTGTGGAAAGAAAGGCATGTTTTGCATTATGTATACTTGCTACTGGTACTTTCCAGAGACCCACAGAGGATATATTAGGGGTGTCGCAGGCATCAGCTTCTAGAATATTATATCATTTCTTAAATGTAATGCTACTACAAACAAGGAAACATATCTGATTCCCACAACCCTCACAGGGAGAGCAAAAACCATGCAGAAATTCTATGTGGTAGCACGCTTCCTTGAAGCGTTGGGTGCCATACACTGCATACACATAGAAATAAAAGCCCCACCTGGGGAACAGGGAAGGAGGTACAGCACTAGAAAATGTTTCCACTCTGTAAACTGTCAGGTTGTCTGTAATGCCCAAGTGATCATCTACAATGTCTGTACAGGTAATCCAGGAAGCTTCCATGGCTCACACATATGCCACACTTGTGAGCTGAAACAAGGTTTGCTAGGAGTGACATTCCTCAAGGTCATCTAGTGGGGGATCCATGTTATACACTGGAGCCCAGGTTCAAGACACCCATGAGAAACCCACTCAACCCCAATGAGCAAGGGTACAACAATGCCCAGACTCAAACTAGGAATATCATAGAATGGGTGTGTTTGGATTGCTCAAATCAATATTTCATTGTCTAGGCACATTAGGAGGTGCACTGCAGTATGACCCACATACCTCTGCCAAAATACTTACAGTCTGTGCCATATTACATAATATAGTACACAGGAAACAGCTTCATCAAGGAAAGAAAGGGGCTAGACCACAGTTTTAAGAACCACAGACAGAGCCTGCAGCAGCAGGCACAGATGAGAAGTCTGAGGAAAATGTACCAGCTGAAGGTGATGCTGGCAGACAGGGGCATGCACAACATGCCCTCTCTCTGGCTAACAGGCAAAGGATAGCACATACACTCACTACCTAGCTCAAAGCCTAAGCCCCCCCCCCACATACACATACAAATAAGAAACTCATGACTTTCAAATAGCATAACCTTTACTTAACCATGTAATGGCTGTGTTCTGATAGCATCAGAAAGGGACAACCCTAAGGACCTGCACTAATGACATGGTAAGTGTGGATTCTGTAAAGTAAAAAAAAAGTTATAGACTGGATCACTCTCATATGGAAATATGTATATCCTTAAGCAGAGCATTTTGTCTGAGGTGTACAGTTATGAAAGTAATGTCTCCTGGTTTAGATGTTTGCTATATTCACATATGTATTATGAACACTACTGTGCATCAAGCATTTCAATTGACTGTCATCTATCTATAAACATGGAACAAGTCAATTATACCTTCATTTGCACAATTATACCAAGAAGCAAGAATGAGTGCCCAATGTTTCCAGTGCTGTAATGACAATCCTAACTGAAATGCAATGATGTATAAACAAGTATAAAAGCAATCATTCAAAAATAAGTATGAACAGGAAATCAACAATGTTTGTTCTGCAATGCATATTGATCGATGCAAGTTTGTAAATAAGCAAACATTAGCAATCCATTGTGTGCATCAGACATATATGCAACTCTAAGTCAAAAGACATGCACAAAGGCCAGGGCACACTCATCAACATTTGCACAGAGTCAGGCCAGGTGGGAAGACAAGGTTGATGCAAAACAACTGAGTTTGTCCAAGTAACAAACACATGTATGAGAGTATACAGTATTCAGGGCCATTAACAACAGGTGTTTACCACTCAACAGTACTGTTTAGATGGTTTGCATGTGAGAGAATTAGTATGAGGAAGTGAATTTTTTTTCTATGTGTGTTTGTGTTTCTGCCTGAACACAGTCAACCACTATGATAGCATTATGTCCTGGCATCTTGACACGGGTGTAAGCCATACATGATAGAGAAGTCAACTCAGCATCATCACCCTGATCACGAGAAACACCTCTGTCAGGAGTTGCACTGCTACTTCCATGGCAATGGATAGAAGAAGGGGTGCTTCCTAAATATGGGCAATGTCTGCCAGCTGAGTTTTCATCATGACTACATCCAGGACAACATGTAGTGAACAACTGGATTCCCCCACTCCAAAACAACCTCCACTACTTGTCTATGACTGGCACAAAGTTATCATTGAATCTATATCTATGTCTGTCTATCTCTCTCTCTCTATATATATATATATATATTTATATATGGGTCTACCTGACATGGTCGACAGTTCATATGGTCGACAGTTTATTTGGTCAACAGTTCATTTGGTCGACAAGCAGATTTGCCCCCTTCCCCAGTGTTGTGCAACCCTGGAGTTGATATATATAGTTATGGGGGATGTGGGGGGCACCACCCCCCACATTGGGGGGTGTGGGGGGGTGAAGCCCCCCACCTAAAATGCTTGTCGATCAAATGAACTGTCGACCAAATAAACTGTCGACCATATGAACTGTTGACCATGTCAGGTAGACCCCTACACTACCAAATTTTTTAACAGGGTAAGTTTGAGAAATGTCAAGGTTCTAATCCAGCCATGAGCTAAGTGCTACTATTTTAGTAGTGTATTTTATGTGTACCTGTTTGCCACATATTGTTATGAGCCACCATTATCCTTATTCAGTGATATCTGTGTTCCTACCTCCATCTCACCCTGTTGATGTGTCTCCTTCCTTCTTTGTCATTAATTGTCCACCTCTGCATGTGCTCAATGTTTGACACCAGACAACAACTGTAATGAAGGCTAAATGAAAGTGCACAGCTTATGCCAATATCATGTGATTTTACTGCCTTTGTCTGTATTAGTTTGACACACTTCCTACCACTGTGCTAAGCTATATTTACTCAGTTTAATGCACATTTCAACAAACTGAAGAGTTGGATGTACAGATTACAATAGCCAATAGGGTAATGAAGATGAATACATACATTCACATTTGCTGAAATGCAGTATTGAATGTTAGCTATCAAAAGTATGACCTTCTATATGATGTGCTTAAATAATACACAAGTTTAAATATTTTTCTTGGAATGCTATAGAGGTTTGATAAAGATGAATGAAAAATGTTTCAGGATGTGTTGATTGAGTCCTATGGATGTAAATGTTGCCGCACCTTTCCTTATATCATTATCCTGGTGCTATATTAATGAGCCTGCTACCTTTAATGAAGCCTGTCTCATACAGATCTTTGTGTGGAAGTCAACACAGTGCAACATGGAGTACTGCTAATTCAAATTCTAAATTCAGCATTTCAAGATAGCATTATGCATGCACTAACACTTGGCCAACAGCATCACAATTCAGCTGACAATGCTACATTCAAAGAGTGAAACAAAGAAAAAAGAATATCAATTAATCCTTGCTTTAGTCTGCATAAGGTTTGTATGTCTCTATTGCTTTTGTCAACAGGTGATCTTCATTTCAGAATTATGTTGACTCAGTTAATTCAGTTGTTTAATCAATGTCTGCTATACAGTGTTTACAATTGCAATTGTGTTATATATTGGGTTAATCTATTCTCACAGAATTCATCATTGTTATTCTGCAGTGCACTGTCCTATGTATGACTTGCATGTTTGTTTGGGCAATGCACATAGTAAAAGTATAAGACAATACAAGGGTACAATCATCCTGACATGAAGTTGTGATGCCCGTGCACTGGCCCAGTAATCAACAAGCCTCAGTCCTCACCAATAGCACCAGTGAGGGGCATGCACATTGGGAAGGATAACAAGAACACACACAGTAAAGTACAATTTCCCTTAAGAGCACACAGAGATCACAGTCAGTCTGGGGATGGTCTCTCCCTTTCTCTCCAGATCCCAAATAAGACTCCCCACTGGCACAGCTACTGGGTACAGGTCTCAACTTAATGGTCAACCTAAAACATCCAGCACCCTCTCTGTCCAACCAGTGCTTCATGTCCCTGCCAAAGTAGCTGACACACACACACTTTCAGATATGAGTTATATACAAACACACAGATACTCCTGGGGAAGGCTGGCACAGGTTTTCTAGTTATGCCCCCTTCTCTGCCCAGGCTATATGATAGAAATCACTGCCACCAATCACTAATATAAGCTACTAATAAGGCTCTTACCAAAGGGTGTCCAATTTTACTGTGCAATATTATTATTATACAATTACTAAGTATGGTGAACAGCAAGATTTATTGGAGTGGCTTGGTCAGTATCACTATATACATGCCATGTATTCTGGAACTTAAATTATCTCTACACAAAGCAGCCACAGTTGCAAGGTTTAAAAATATTTCATAATAAATAATAAAAACACAAGACAAATCTCCTCAGTTCAACACAGTGCTAGTCAAGAGTTCAGAAATCCACAGGAAAATGTTTAAAATAATATTGTAGAATAGCCTGACATAAATATAGAAAACAGTGAGACTAAACTTACTATTTTCTAAAGAAACAATGTTATAAATAATGTATATACAGGCAGAGCAAAGGCAGAGTACTGGTGAGTAGATGCATTCAGGTTCAGACAAAATCCAAAATGCTCTACTTCTCTCTCTCTCTCTGAGAAAGTCTGAAATTGATAACACATCACTGCTGACTCATTGTAGATTACATCATTCTTGACACTTCTCTGGTTTAATTTCCCAGGCTAACAGACACTCAAAGTTTAACATATCATTGTAATCTTGCACCTGCAGGAGCCACAGCAATAAAAGACATTATACATGTAAAATCTAACAATTAACTCTGGTCTCAGAATAGAAGGAATGTCTTAGCCCAGACATCACATCTCTGAGAGTGAGATCAAACAGTCATACAATGCTTAAATTATCAGCTTTTGTGGTTACATTTTTGAAGCTCACTACAACTTATAGTTTAATCATAACATATAGTTCTCTTTTATATTTGTAAAACCAGCCTGTGGATTATATTAATATTTACAATGACATAGAATTATCTACTAAATTCTATCTAGCTGGGCTGGCAGCCTTTCAGTTTTTCACAGAAGTCACAAGACAATTTGATTGATAATCCACTGATATACAAGAGTGAATATGTATGACATCCCATAACATGAAACATGTCAATGTCCTTCACAGTAGTGCAATGTACATGAAGGACATTATCTAAATTTTACTAGAAAAGTATGTCACTATGTGTGACAATCACAGTGATGTTACATTCTCTATACACACATATGTGTTTGTTGTGATGCAGATGCACAGTGCCATCTGTGCCAAACAGTACATTTTAAAAATGCTTCAAATGTTCTATTTCACATTGGCAATATTGGACTTCCCCAGTCATACTTCTAACTAATACAGTGTTCTCTAAATTACGTAACTAGCTAAGAAGATCAATGCCCAACATGCAAGACGTGTATGTGTGTAAAACTGTGGGTAACATTTGGTACTATATCGACTTCCTCTGAGAAGAACTCATGTTACTGTTGAAACAGCACCCTTATTCCACTTCTTCCAGAAACATCCTCGATGAAATGCACTGATGTGGCCATACTGACTAATAAGTGCATTCTCTACATTTTAGAGTCAGACTTCTCCTATGACACTTGCAACTCACACAGTGCTCTGTAGATTATGCAACTAGATAGGTAGGAGGTTTGAAGTCCAACATGCAAGATTTGTATGTACTCATGTATGTATGTGTGAAACTGTGTGTAAGACTTGGTGCTGTTTACACTTACACTGACAAAAATGCATTAAACTGTTCACATAGCTTCCTTATTCCACTTTTCAATGAAAAAGCTTCTATGAAACAAACTGATGCGGTCATTCTGGCAAAAGTGCACTCCTTATCCTTAATAGGTTGACTTCGCTTGCAGCTCTTATGACTAATACAGTGCTTTCAGATTGTCTAAGATAGGTAGGTGATTTAATGCCTAATATGCAAGATGTAAGATGTGTGTGTGTGTGTGTGTGTGTGTGTGTGTGTGTGTGTGTGTGTGTGTGTGTGTGTGTGTGTGTGTGTCTAACACCTTTAAAGGTCAGACTTCTCCTCTGGGGCTTGTGACTAATACAATGCTTTGTAGAATGTGTATTTAGATAAGTAAGATGTTTAATACCCAACATGGAAGACTTTTGTGTGTGATACTGGGTGCAAAACTTGATGCATTATCCACTTCCTCTGAAAATAAAGCATGTAATTGTTCATACAGTTCCTTTATCCAACATGTTACCAAAATATCTCTATAGAAGACACTGATGAGGTCATCCTGACAGAAGTGCACACTCTGCCCTTAATAATCAGACTTTTCCTGCAGCACGTGTGACTAATACAGCACCTTCTGCAGTGTACAACTAGATAGATAGGAGGTTTGATGCTCAACATGGAAATGTGTGTGTGTAAGTGTGGGTGCAGGATTTTATAGTTAGATGAGCATGTGCTCAATCAACTTTTACAGTGGATAAAGACTTTAACTGCTGCATGAGTCCACCATCCCCTTACCCCACCTTTCACATCTAGAACTTTTCACAACAAAAGGGTGTAACTAGGCATGCTGTCTGTATTCTACTGAGTACAATTATCTATACATTACTTAAAAGAAAACATGGCTTTTTTTAGGCCATACTCTGTCCACAACTGTCTAAATTAATGCTTCTGTCCAATGCCCAAATAATTTGTAAATTTAACAACAATACTATGCAAAGAACTGTGGTGGTGGTGCTTCGGTAGCGTTGTCGCCTCACAGCAAGACATTGTCCTGTTCGATTCTCAGCTAAAGCGTCTTCTGTGTGGAGACATGCATGAATGAGCGTACCTTCGTTGAAGGTTGTGCGTCAGGGCTGGCAACTCAGCACATAAAAATCTATTGCCAATCATTAGTGGACCGGAGCTCCGCTGTGGCGATCCCTAACCGGGAAAAGCCAAAAGACACAACAACAACAACAATACTACGCAAAACTAAAAAATAAAGTGATCCGAATAAGATCTATAAATCATGCTAAGTCTTTTAGTGGTTAGGATAACATTGAAATGTTGCTATTGAAATACCAAGACTCTTAATGTGTTAACTGTATAAGATCATCTTGATGATTAAATATATTCCTATCATTGTATAATAATCTATGATGTTGAATTTCTTCCTTTTTCTGTATATATTGTAAATATGCTAATTTGATAATTTTCTATAAAAAAATAATTGATTCTTCCAACAAGTGTCTGCTAGATTGAATAAAAATCTATTTAGTGTCAGACTTCTGTGGTACTTGCCTTTCTTATGCTATTCTCTAGAATATGCAAATAGATATGTAGGATGTCCAACTACAACTGCGGTTAACTTCTACAAGTGTGACTGCAAATTGATTCAAGATTGTTTTACACAGATTTGCAGTGGCAACTTTTACAACCACAGATGTCTGTAAAAGTCATTTTATCAGACACATTTCCTTGGCAATAGACTGCTGATGTAATCCCTTCACAGATGCTATACGCTTCACTTTTACTCAGCATTCTACTGTTGTGCTGGCTTCTGATAGGGTGCTCTATAGATGGCATAAATGGATAGGTAGGTGGTTCAAATCCATCCTTGCTGAAATAGTGTGACTGGGATTACTGTCATATACCATTGGCCACCTCACAATCACCTTTATGTATAGTTCAACTTATAAGATGGTGTTACAGTGACACACTGCTTAGATATCCTAACATTCTAAGGGAACATAACTTCTTAGCCACACAATAATTACAGAATGATACCATTAGTGCAGTATCTCACATTTTGAGTATGAATTCTCCTGTGTTGAAAGACTTTGAAACTGTGCCTTGTACATTGTGTAACTACCTATATATGATGTTTGAGGCCAGTTGTGAGTGTGTCTTTTCCCTCATACTGTGGTGTGTACTGTCCTTCAAATACATATATAATGTGTGGCTGTACAGTGTTAATGTGTACTTCAACTACTTTTTAACATAAACATCCAGCTAATAAACACTGTCGATGTCATCCATTCAACTGTGCACTGCGCCAGTTGTACCTCAATATGTTATGTGGAGCTCTTAATTCAGGCACTGATATTTAGCTTGCAATCTTGGGCAGTTAGTTCAAATCCAGACTGCTCAGACTAAGTTGTTTCAGTGTTATTGTGATTGCCCGTGTCAATAGCACTGTTGTCAAACACATTTTCTGTGCATACATATAGATTTTGATCCCTGCTACAAAAATCTATGATAACTTGTGACAGAGCAGTGCTTTTATTTGAGTAATAATGGCATGCTTACATAACATATGTAGGAAGTGTTATCCTCTGGCACAAGGGAATGACATGATATGCTGTATGATGTTGACATAGTACAGCAATTACAGGCACACATATCCCTTGTAGAAATTGCATGATGTGATGCCTTCACATATTGACACATATCACACTTGTAATGACACTTGTGGTGCATTCATCCTGTACAGTATCATGCATCTTCTGTTGTCAGATGCTCATAGGTTCAACGTCCACAGTCAGTGCCTGTTAACATTGTCGGGCCTTATACTGCAATGCATGAGTGGCATTCACCACAGTTATAATGTGCCCATTTACAGTGGGAAAGGACTCCACTATCACTTTTATCTCACAGATTATTTATCACACATATTTCTGATGTAATAAATAAGCATAGCTTGAGTGTCACAGTTGTGTTAAGACTTCCACTGTTGTGTTTGTTGTTGATCTGCATGTCATTAGTCAGTAGAATCATATAGTTTACTGTTCGATTCCTGAAAGAGACAACATTACATGAATGTACTGACATTACATAAACACCATTGTATCCAATTATTCTTATCTGTTTTTATGTGGATAATGAAATGTATCTCACTGGTTGTGATTGCATGGAAGCCAAATGGTTATTTGGGGCATATTGCACTGTGACTTCTCTTGTGGCACATGCATTGAGTACTGGCTTGTATAGCATATGTACAAGATAGACTGTGGTTCAATTCTGGAAAGGTGTGTGCACTACATGATGGAAACAGCTTCCTTGTTAACAAAATATTGAGATAGCACTCCTCACTATTGTATAGACTGTAACATGTGTAGCTCCTTTCCAGCAGTCTGACTAAAAATGATTGTTTATCTTATGTTCATAACTCCAATATTAATGCGCACATTCAATTAATTTATTTGTGACAGCCTCCATTGCTCTCTGATGTGGCTGATGCAGTCAATACGGAGGTCTGGAAATACCCTAGTAAAATGGCAGGGGGTTGAATATGGTGACATCTGTCTGTCAAACAACAATGGCTTATACACAAATGATAATTATGACACATTCAGAGGACCACCTTTATCAGGCCTTGTCCTACAAGGAAGGTCACCCATACACCTTATGATAAGAAAGTACTGTAACCCCTTCAAGGTTGTTCTTCATGACATGACCGATATGCGTACTTCTGTGGCACCAATGATTGTTCTGCATCTCCCTGATATCTGTCTTAGTGTGTGTTCGAAAATGAAAGGATATACAAAATGTTTTTATGTCAGTCATTGCTCACATGGATTACCAATTCGCAACACAATTATGCTTTTTATTGCCTGACGTCATTCAAACATGTCTTTATTACAGCAGTTGTTTTCATCACACTATATAGTTTAATGGTAGATGATGGAGTCCATAATCTAATCATATCTTACTGTATAACATGCTACCAGACCATCAGAAACTGTGTTTGGTCCTCTGTTACAAAACTTTCTAGTGTGCTGTTGGTGTGGAATTGCTGGTAATGTTACTGTTCTCTGTAATTCCATGTGGGCATACCTCTCAACTGTACAGATTTTCACAGAATGTACAGATTTGTGCCTAATACTTTTGGTCTGTTTTTCATAAAATTGTGGCTTTCTGGCAAATTAGTGGCAAATCATTAAAGGTTGAAGTTAGAAAATAAAGACAGACATTTGAGTTTCAGACTTTATACCCTTCAGAAAGTTCATGCTAATGCAAAACCTGTTATTCTATTAACTTTCTAAGTTTGTAAGAGCAATATTTAAAATTGTCCCTATTTTTGGGCCTTTGCCCCAATTTTGTATATGGCTTTGTCCAGATTTCTTGCTCTAAGAGATTAAGAGGTATGCATTTGAGCATGCCCAGTATAAAGTTGTCTGAGATGTTTGCAAATCACCAGTGGAAAACCTGAAGTCATGAAATGTCAGCCAGTCCGTGTTGTCATTTGTCACTTATGTATGTTGTGTGTTATTAGATTGCCACTTAGCATTTACAGAACTATACAAAACTTGCTTGATTATTACACATTCATAGGTGATAAACTGCTTTCCTATGTGTACCACTGACATTTCTATGTAAAAACATGTCCATTTCTGATGTACCTGACATAACAGCTGTAAGGTCAATTTGTAGATCAATGTGTGTGTATGTACCTTTAAGAAGCTATCCAAGGGTTTGCACAAGTGTATAAATACTGAGCACGTGCAAGCCTGACTGCCATTTTGTAGAAAGTATGTATGTCTGTAAGGTCTGTCTGTTAAACAGATCGCTTATATTTTATGATACTGCTATCCATCCTGATGTGTTTCTATGTAATAAACATCTAAACAAACTACCCCACCTGTTTGTCATTTATGTAAGAGAGGGATGTGTGACACATGCTGAGCTGGAAAATACAGCAGTGATGTTGGCTTGCATACATAAATTCCCTGTATATTCATCTCATATGCAATAACTGCAGTTTGTGCATTCATCCAGTTCTACATCTTCTGTCCTTGGTAAATGTTCATCAACTCACCATTTATTTAACATGTATAATACATTTTCACTCACCTTTGATGCACTTCAGCTTTATATCCCTATCACATCCTTTACTGGCATATCTGTTTTTATTTTTATGCATAACTGTGGTATCGTCATTGACATTAATTATCATTACATAAATATGGCAGGATTTATGCAAGAAACCCTTCTTATATACCTCATCACATTTGTCTGCAGTTTATGAGTACACCACGCATTTCCCCTTCCACTTTGATTAACTACACAGCATAACACAATGAGTGTGTGCATGTGTGTGCCTTCTGTGGAAGGTTGGGCACTGGGCTGGCAACTCGACACCGTAAAACTCCACTGCCAATCATGAGCGGACAGGTGATCCACTGTGGCGACTCCTAACTGGGAAAAAGCTGAAAGAAGAAGAAGAAGATAACACAATTTGTGTACAATTCCCTCACGTCACTTCTCTTCCTTATATATTTTTTCCTTGAACTTGCTCTTGATATGTTTGGGCTACAGCACATGCTCGTACATGAGCTTTGCTTGTATGAAAGCCATTTTGTTCACATTCTGTGCTAGTACTTGAAAGCACCTTTCCATGGCCATGAACATTATTGCTGGCAAGAAAATATGTTTGCAAATGTGTAGGTGCAATGAACAGCAGGCATATATTTGATTAACACTGCTGCTCATCACATTAACATGATTACATTATGTGGGCTTAGTGTGGGATTGCTAATGAATCCCAGGGATGGCTTTCAGTTCCATAATGGTTAACATGTTTACCTCAAGGTGTAGGCTTTGATTCTTACATTTGAAAGAACAATACACTCAGCTTAAAATGACCTCAAGAGCAGCTAGCCTGTGAACATACCGACTAATGCATGACTGCTTTGAAATATGTCTGGTATAGAAACTTTATTTGTTTAATGCAACACAGAATAACAATTGCGGTATATAAGACAGTATTTCAGAAGCCTGTACTTGGTTCATAGAATGGTACAGCAAACCTTGCAGAAATCGCATAGGATATGAAAACACTAGCTACATGGCCCAAAGATAATTCATTGAGTTCTGAAGAGGCACATCTAGACCACAGAGAAGAGGAAGGTTCAACATAAGGTGTACCTTTTTAAATCTGTTTTATCAGATGTTCATTTTATGAAAGACAGATAACTGACTCATCCTGTACCACCCTTGTGAGGTGTTATGCAGCCATGACCCCCCCCCCCCACACACACACACACATACAAGCCAGCACAGAAGGCATATCTAAACTAGAGGCTACATTTATTGCAACCCTTTTTGCCCTAAAAAAGTGAAGATTTCTAAGGCATTAGCAATAGTATTGGTGTCTCTCAGAGCTATACATCCACAGTACAGGTTGAAGTAATCTGTCCATTTGCAGCACAGAGAGGAGCCCATGGCATTTCCAAATAACCCCAAGGAATGCCTCATTGTCAAGTGGACATTTAAGGAAGAGTGAATCTACCAATGTTGCAACATACAATAGGTTGCATCTTTGTTGGCATCATATCTAAGGTAGAGTACAAAGCAACAACAGCAAGGGATATTACACCTTCAGTTGCAAACTTCTATAGCATCATAACTCATCATAATTCATCTTTCTGTGAGGTATCCTAGGGCAAAACATGATGTATGTTAATAGTGGATAGCAGAAACGAGCTAAGTTCTTTCCAAGAGAATGTACTACATGGACATATTGCTGGTAAGAACAAATACAGATAACAAAGTATTGTTAACCCCTTTACTATGGTTGATTAGATTTCTAAATATCTGCAGAAAAGGGCTCAACTTTGGGTGCTGAAATATCTCAGTTCTCTTGTCTTGTTTTAGAACTATTAAATGTACATTTTTTAAAAAAAAAAAACAACATCAGGACATCTCATACATCTCATTAAATATTTAACGGAAGCATCTAAAAATTTAATAGCACGCCTTCTCACTTCCCACATTTCATATAATAACTGCCCATGACATTACAGCTGAGTGTGCCTCCAGTCATTTCTGCAGTTACCTCCTATTGCACCTGTAGACATCAAATATTGCTTGTTCATATCTGCATTAATACTTCCAAAATCATGCTACATACAAGGTATCAGTATATTTTTATCTTGAAGCACACATGATATCAAACACAACTGTATTGATGTTTGACCTCTGTCAATGAGTATTTGTTAAAACTGTAAGGTGATAACTTAATGTTTTTAAAGGCTCAAAACACACCCACTGGGAGTTAAAAGTACACACTCAAAAGAGCAGTACTGGAGGGAATTAGTTAATATTAATATATGAGCGCAATGTAAATCATCTTGGTGCTTATCTAGTGATCTCTAGTTATTGGCCTTAAGATCACCAATGAAAATAGATGTTCTGATCCTCAGGAACAACTGCTCTCAATAGTTATCTAGTGATCTTTAGTCATCTGATTAAAGATCACAACTTGGAAAAGACGCTCTGATCTTCAGAAGCTGTTTTCTATTTTAGGTAAGCAAAAAATATTTCCAGTATACCAAAAACATCTGTGGACAAGGTTAATAGGAATGCTTTCTTTTACAGCCACCAGCCTTTCTGAAACCAGGCGCACCACTGATATTTTATCAGCCACTCACTTTAATATCACTGTAAACAATCCGTCACCTTCAGCAAGCAGGAATGGGCTTTCTAATGGGGATGGTAATTAAGAAATTCTGATTGATCATTCAGTGTTCCAATGTGGAGCATTAACATTCAAGAACAGCCTGGAAAAATCGTGCCTACTCATTGTATGAAATCTGTATACCATAGTTAAAATGTTCTTTTTCAGCCACTATTTGTTTTTGATGTGATAATATCTGATGCAAAGACTTAACAAAACAGATCTAGAGAAGAAAAGTGCATCCAGGAGACAGCTAATAATTTATCACTTTTTTGAAGCAATGGTTAGCATACAGAAAAGCAATTGACCTACCAGTGGCAAGTGTGTGCAATACGGCTTTATGCAATCATCAATAGCAGTAATCTGCACAACAGGCAATTATGGTGACAGAAATATGTGAGATCAGTGAAGTGTAGATAGTGAAACAGGGTTTAGCAAGCTTGGTGTTACTAAGGCAAATAAATCCCAGTGTAAAGGTATACATCGTTGACTGCCAGTGATTGCAGGTGATTTTTTTCTGTACGAGACCAGCAAGCTGAAATAAATTACAGGGGGCATCATTTATCTCACTTTTAACTCAGTCAAACATCAGATTGTTCAGTTGTGGCAGCAAGAGAAGCAGATGCTGTAAAATTAAGTGACAGTATAGTGTCAAATATGTATCAGTATGACTTGCAAAAACAGCAGTGAATGCATACAGAAGTAATAAGTGAGATATAATATCGTGGCCAATTTTTGTTTCACATTGTTCACATCCAAACAACCAGGGGGCTTTCAAAATGTGATACATTTTAGTGAGAGAGTTGCAGAGGTAAACTGTGCATGAAATAAAGGGCATAAACAGACTTTGATGTGCCTTTCCAAAGAGAGGTAATATGTGTATCAAAGCAGTAAGATGAAATAGATTAATGTTAGTATTACTTCTTTCACTCACAGTGGAATATTTTTTAGAGTGGGAGATGATACGGTGACATTATTTGATTAGACTTAGATGAATATTGCTAAGTTGTTAAGTTTTACTACAGAGGGACAGTGCATATGTATGAAATCAGTAAGTTCAAATACTTTACAACTGTTATTATTTTTTCACTTATGTTACATTTCAAGACCAAACGGCAAACAATCAAGGTGGGATGATGAAGAAGACTGCATGCGGAAGCAAATAGCGGCTACATAACCGCTGTTAAATGATCATTAATCTGACTTGTAGGGGTGGAATATGTGCTTGAGAGCAACAAGTTGAAGCACATTACAGTAGTCAGTATTTTTCCCACTTTCATTACAGTCAGACATCAGAGATGTACACAGATCATGGCAACATCTGGGAAGGAGTCAGCATGTTTGAAAAGCAAAACTGAAATGAACAGTTATACATTTGCTGATACTGCTTGATAATGAATATGTGACAGTAACAAGATGGCATACATTAGTGGGGCTATTAGTTATTTTAGTCTCATCATAATCAGACAACAAGGTCTATGCAGAAGGCAGCTATATCTGGGGTGACTGTATGTGAATGTAAGGGACAGTTATATTTTCTTTGTTGAAGGATAACTGATAAGACTCGTTAAAGTCATTGTATGCCTGAATTCAGAACATCAAAATACATTACTCAGACCATTATTTCTTTCACTTTTATCACAGTCAGAGACAAGATAGTACAAGCTAAGTGGCTGTCTTTGCAATGGGGTTGGGAGGAAGGCATTGAATGAAAGCAAAGGACATTTACAGGACCACTGATACATATTCATTTATATGGCAACTTAGGTTGAATTAGAGTATGCTTCTGACAGCAACGAACTGAACTACATTACAAAGAAAATTATTTATTTTACTTAAGTTACAGTAAAACTCAGAGGTTTACAGAGAAAGTGTCACTTTTCAGAGTGGGATTGGGAAGCAGGATGTGTGTGAAAGCAGAGAGCTTTTATTTTATCACTGTTAATTAAGAACTTGCAGGACTTGTCTGTGAGGTTCAGCACATGTCTGAAAGAAACATGTTGAGATTCCATTTTGTAAGCACTTAGTTCATTTTCAGCACAATTAGACTTCAGAGGTGTGCACAGAATATGTTTGTCCTTTGGGTGGGGTATGGATGCAAGTCATGTGGGAAACCAAAGGGAATTACATTATCACTGTTAAATGAGCATTTATCTGAAATGTTGGATAGGACCAGTGTGTACCTCTGGTCATAGGAAGTGAAAATGCCTTGTTTTGGGACATTATTTTTATTATATTTATGATCAAACAACAGAAATAGATAGAAAATGTGGCTTTCTTTTTGGTGGAGTGCGAAAGAAGGCTGTGTGTGTGAAAGCAAAAGAAAGTCATATGGTCAGTATTAAATGATCCATTGATATAGCCTTTCAGGGTAGACAGGATTCAGAACAAAGCATAGAAGCTGCATTAATTAGAGTAGACAAGATACTGTAACATAGTCCAGTAGGGATTAGTTATGCTTAATTGCTGACACATTGAGAAATGCTGTGCAAACTGCAGTCAAATGCACAGGTGAGTGGACCATGTTATACAGAGTTGTGTGACCTGATGACATTGTTATTAAAGTAACAAGCCCAGTGCTGTCCTCATTCCTGCTCTTATTGAAGTGTCAGATAGCTGATATACCAGCACAGTTGGGAGCCCATGCAAGAATTGTGCAGCAAAATGCCCCTTGTTTTATTGTACAAGTGGGAAAAAAGGGGTGAAAGATCAGTCAGGATGGGGGAAGGGCAAGTGGATTAACACAGAGAAGGACAACAGGAAGGGAAGAGTGGTGTGAAAGGGAAGTCAGTGTGGGTAGAGGGGGGGTGGCAGCATGATGAAGACATAAGTAGAAAGGATGGTAAAAGGGATGTCAAAAGCAGTAGACACACACACATAACACAGATAAAGAATGAAAGGTGAGGTATTGAGAAAAAATGGTGGTCACAATAGAGATACACAGGCTGAAAGAGTGTTAACAGCTGGTGATATGAAGGACTGACTATACTGGGATGAGGAGTGATACATAAAGAAGGGAAACACTATGAAGGGAGATAGAGTGGGATGATTATGGACTGCTAAGCTGACCCTGAGGACAACCACCCAGAAGTCAGTCACCTTTACAGCTGATATCACCAGTGTGCTCCATCTCTGTCATTGGCTGAGAAAGAACATAGTTACTGATGCCTCATGACTGCCTGCTCCATGGATGATCCTACATGAAATAACTAGATGGAAGTAAACAAAGCAAAATAGTTTAAAAAAATTAATGAAAAAATGGAACAAAGCAGGCCACCAATGCCGTGGTCGATGTGATGCAGCAAAGTTTTTAGAAATGGACTTAGAAGAAAATGCAACAGTCAGCAAAGTAATATAACATGATGGTAATGGAACAAACTGTTATAGAATTGTCAGCAATACAGGGAATATCTATGGTATAACTGTAATAGTGTAGGGCAATAGTATAATAACTTCAGGGAAAAAAACAGTTTAGAAAGCCAGTAAACATAAGCAATGGTAAGATATTAAAATGCAAAAGAAAATAAAAAATAAAAAATGCTGTTACTTGTGCTGTGATAAACAGGTTAAGTACAGTATAGTACATGACAAAGACCAGATATAACACAGGATTGAGCATTTTTGTATGCTTAAATAATTCAGACTTCGTCAGAAATACAACAAATTAAAACACTACTCTTATAGTAAAACATACAAGCCATGTGACTGGAAAATATCCTATCACCCTTGTCCATGTTACTGTTGCAGTGAACGTAAATCTATTTACATATATACAAAGCAGCACAATCCATTCAAAAAAATAAAACATACAATATTGTTGGGATCTAAAAGTAATTCTTACATAATTCTGACAATATTACATTAAATTCATATCCTGGGATTTATTAACAATCGTGAGGCTTTGCACAATGCAATGAGCAGCAGCACTCACTGAATATGCATGCTGGTCATCATGCTTGCATGTTTATAAGCACCTTTTGTGGCCAGCAAAAGTGTTGACAACCAAAGATGCAGGAAAACACAGGACACAATGTAAACAAAGCAGCTTGTCTGTAAGGAAGCCAATTATGTGACCACATGCTGACAGCTTATGTGAAGTAAGGGCAAGGCAAGTTCATTACAAGAATTAAGATGCAGGGGACATTAAATGGAGAGAATATACACAGAATACAATGGTAATGGTGGTAATGCTACATACATAAGTAAGAGACGAGGGTAATCGAAGACAATGCACTCAGATAATGCAGTCAGATGTGGCTATTTCATAAAGAACATTGTAAACATAAATACTTCCATGTTGATATAATAAAAATTAATTATGTTTTCTTGACCCATGCACATAACTAAAAACTGACAGTTTAACAAAGAATGTGAAACAGACAACAAGCAACATTGTAACAAATAGGGAGTAATGTGATATTAATGTTTTTAACATGCTGAGATAAGATAATAGCAACGACAGTGGATACATTAGGAATTATTCATATAGACTGAATATGACATGTATATACAAAGAATATATGCATGATAACCGACATTACTGCTGTATCCTCCACTTCATTATGTTTCATAGGTTCATAGGAGATCACTAAACTAATGGCTTAGGGGCCTTTACATAGGTTCATAGGTTCATAGGTAGGTATTTGGCTATTGGCCCTAGAGCCTATATAAGCCTAGCCAAAAAAAGTACCCTGGCCTTCACCACCCAAGAAAATTATTTTCCTGTGCCCCTGTTGAGCAGAGCCACAGAGGTGATCCCCGGGTTGAATTTCCTATTTCCCATCCAATCATCAAGATTTTTCTTGAACAGTGCTAATGAGGAGCTTTGTTTGATATAGATAGGTAGTCTGTTCCAGAGTATGGGAAGTCTCTGGGACAGGAATCTATCCCTCCAACATGTTTTGTTTATTGTGGTGACAATGTTTAGGTCCCTAGAGTGTGTAGCTCGGAGGGATTGGGATTTCTTTAAGTGGAGCATGCCCAACAGCTCTGGGTTTGACATAGTTTTGTATGTTAGGCAGAGATCGCCTCTGAGTTGGCGATATGCGACAGGGTAAAGCTGGAGTTTTTTGAGACGGTCTAGGTAGGGCATCTGTTTGAGGCTGGTAATCCTCTTTGTGAGGTATTTCTGCGGCCTTTCCAGTCAATATAGATGTCTTGTGAGATACATACCAAAAGGGGCATTGTACTCTATTATGGGCCTACTGAGTGATGAGTAGAGGGGGACACTGACCTCTTTTTTCCTGGATGAGAAACCTTTTGTGATGAGGTGTGCCATGTAGAAATATTTCCTGACTACTGTGGCAATGTGATTATCAAAGGAGAGACTACTGTCCACCTGTGTCCCAAGGTCTCTTATCACACTTTTGGTGTTAAGTAGACTACCACCTATGTGGTAGCTCATGGGTACAGAGTTTTTACCAAAGGGGATGACAATGCACTTTTTGGTATTGAGCTTGAGGCCATGACTTTGACACCAGGCATCTGTCTCAGTGAGGTCCTTTTGTAAGATGTCCACATTGTTAGGAATTTTGATTATGGCTCCTAGTTTGCAGTCATCTGTGAACTTCATTAGCCAAAGACCTTCTGTGTTAGCCTGTACTTCAGAAAAATAGATACCAAACAGGAGATGACCCAGGACTAAACCCTGTGGTACTCCACTTGTCACTTGTCTGAAGTTGGATTTGGAGTCTGCTACTTTCACAGTGTGGGTTCTGTCAGTGAGCCAGTTGGTAACCCATCTTGTGACATAGGGATTTATACCTAGTTTAGTGAGTTTATCTATAATTCCAGAGTGGGGATGGTGTCAAAAGCCTTGGCGAGATCTACATAGGCTGTGTGAACCACCTTACCCTCATCTACGGCTTTGGAGACTGCTTCAAAGAAGTCTATCAGGTTTAGGAGACATGATTTGCCTTTTACAAACCCGAACTGGGAGGGGTCTACAGTTTGGAGATTACCAATGTCTTTGTTTATAAGATCCATGATGATACTTTCCATGGCCTTGTAGACCAGGCTCATTAGGCTAATGGGGCGGTAGTTCCCAGGGTCCGTGGTGACTCCCCCTTTGTGGAGTGGGATAACTGTCACTGTGTGCCATTCAGTGGGCACAAAGCCTGAGGTGAGGCTATGATTGAACATGGTGCTTAGATGGGGTGCCAGTTCATTCTGTAGTTCATGTAGAACGCAGCCTGGGATGTTGTCTTGTCCCATGGATGCTGTGTTCTTGGCTTTGGAGAGTGTGGGTTTTACCTGTGAAGCCATGATTACAGGAACTTTGCATTCTTCCAGTATAGAGACATGCCCTTTAGGGGGTGAGAGGGGGTAAAGTTAGCACTGAAGGTATCTCCCAGGATGTTGGCAATATCAGTTGGTTCTGTATATTTAGTGCCATTGTGCTGTAACTCAGAGCAGATCTGAGTTTGCCATTGAGATTCTTGACATAGCTATAGAATGCTTTGTGGTTATCTTTAGAATCAGTGGCAATTTTGTTTTCGTAACTAGCTTTGGAGGATTTTATGAGGAATCTCAGCTTCTTACTGAGGCTGACCAGGGAGTTCCTCCAATCATGGGATTTTAGTCTTTTTTGCAACAGTTTCTTCTGTTGTAGAGTTTGCTTATGGCATGGGACCACCAGATTGGCTTCCTTTTTTTGGAGGATAGCATATTGGTTCTTTTAGGGATAGCATGATCCATGCACTCATGTAAGTGCTTATAAAGTGCATTTTTGTAGGATTCAGCAGTCGTACCTCTATTGTCCATCTGCATGGGTGTCATGAAGTTTGCCAATTCTGTCTTAAGAAGCGTGAAGTTGGCTTTAGAGAAATTTTTTACGGTGGTTTCCCTAATGGGGGGTGGGGGTGGGATGTGGATTGATTAGCTTGTGGTAAGATCTGACCAATGAGGAATTGAGCTCTGGTGTGGAACACTGGTCACCCATGTTGGTATTGACCAGGTCTAGGATATTGCTGCCCGTGGTGGGGGTGTGGATAAGTTGATCCAAGGCATTGGAATTTATGAATTCCCGAAAATGTTGAGCAAAAGAGTTCATACATTTGTAGTTTTCCCAGTTAATGGTGGGGTAGTTGAAATCACCCATTATTAGGGTGTTGGTTTATACCCTAATATTTTCCAGTGTATCAAGAAATGAGGAGTGGGAATCCTGGGGCATGGTAGGGGATCTGTAGCAAGTTACAGTTTGGATCGTGGTCTTGCCCAGAGTTAGTTGCATTTGGATAATCTCGGATGATTTATGCTGAGCAACTAGCTTGGAGATGGGGATATCCTTAATGAATATGGGCACCCCTCTGCCTTTAGTGTTTCAGTCCAGGTTAGGTGGCCAAAAGGTGTGGTATGAATTATAGCCTGGTAATGCAGGGGTGCTCTCTGGAGCCTTGAACCAGGTCTCTGTCACTGCACATATGTCAATGTTCTCCATTTTAAGGAGTGCCTTGAGTGAATGCATTTTGAGGTTTAGACTTCTAGCAACCTACAAGCCTAGCCAACCCTGATTTTGCCCAATATATTGATCCTAGGGGCAAGAGAATGGCATCAGTATGTGCCTATGCATTGAGCATTTTGCAAATTGCCCCTGTCCATAAAGGGCATATGTGCTACCTGAGATGTGAATTAATGATTCCCTATCCATTGATCCAAACTCTGTTTGAAGAGGGCCAGGTAAGGGTTCTGCTTAATGTGAAAAGGAAGCCTATTCCAAAAAAGAAACAATCTCTGAGATATATATCTACCCTCCATGTTTTTTCTCTGAGTCACTGACTAAGTTTTGATCTCTAGATTGGGTGACCTTCATGTCTTGCAGATGTGTAGCAGCTCCATCAGGGCTGGATTTGTGAGTCACTTGTAGGTCAGACATAGATTACCCCTTAATAGCCTGTAGAAGACAGAGTAAAGTCATAGAGTTTTTAGTCTATCCATATAAGACATGTGGTTTTCACCCTGTATTTAGTTTGTAAGGAACCTCTGAGATCACTCCAGCTGTTGTAAGTGCCTAGTCAAGTACATGCCAAATGGTGCATTGTACTCAAGTATTGGTCTATTAAGGACTGAGTACAGTGCAACTATAATTTCTTTGGATCTGCATTCCATACCTTTATTTATAAGTTATGCCACATAGAAGGATTTCCTCACCACTATGGATACATGGCAGACAAAGTTCAGGCTACTATCTATCTGTGTACCTAGATTGCTCACCTCTGAGTTTACTCTTAGGGGTGTGCTATGGATGCAATAATTTGCAAGTGTATTTAACTTCCCAAAGAGTATGATAATGCAGTTTTTTTGCATTTAGTTTTAGGCTATGGCTCTTGCAACAATCATTGTCTGATCTAGACCCTCCTGAAGGATATCTATCCCAGTGGGGGATTCAGTGATTGCCCCCAGCTAGCAGTCTTCGGCAGACTTTGTCACCCAGAGGCCTTCCACATTAGCCTTGACTTCAGAGAAGTATATTCCAAACAGGAGTGGTAGCACGAATGGGACCTGCAGCATTTCACTTGTAACTGGCCTCTTGCTGAATCTGGATTTACCCACTTAACTACGTGTCCTGTCCATGAGCCAATTGTCTATCCATCTGGTGACATTAGGGTTGCCAGATGTCGTTGTCCGTTAGAAATTTCATTCAAAACCGGACTTTTTTTAATTTTGACGCTGATGTCATCACGGCGCCAATGACATCAGGTCCTCAGGGCTTCAGCCTGTCGGAATTGAGCTCAAGGAGCTCACGGAAGCAGAAGCCAGCATTTAAAGGCAGCATTTTCAGAATGCAACTATGCAAGCGAGCAACAAGAGTTCAACTTTGATCGTAGTGGCAGTAAACAAGGTGTTTTATCTTGAGTTCCATGATTCGTGAAGCATATTGTTAACCCTGTGCAACAGAGTTGTGTACCTGTTCCATATGTATGTATATTAAGGGGGCAGGTGTAGCCAGGGCAAGGCTCCTGAAAAGACTTAACTTGAGACTGTACTTGACTACCTAAAAGCAAAACAACTGGATGCCTGAACTGCATAGTGATTCTGTGGTCAGAATAAAGCTTTCCAGATGTGACCTGACAGTAACTGCCTTGTTTATCATCTAGACTTTGACAGATTGTCTAAATGCAGTGCTCATTCCCTTACCATGAGGCTGAGATGCAGGCTTTTTTCCTTGTTTACTTTGCTTAGAAGTAAGCAAGGGCATCCTGCCTCATAAGCTTTTCCTGGTATGCATTTGATGAACAAACTTGATTATTATAATTAATGTTAAGACTATGTCCATTTGTCATTGTATTGTTCTGACACTGTACAAAGAAAGATGCTGTTTTGATGCATGCTGCAAAGTTTGTAGTTTGGAAGCAGATTTCAACACCTGCAGTCAGTCATGTGTTGTGGCTTTTTAAATGCAGTCATGTGATAATGTGTGGCTTTTTATAAGCACTGTCTCACTTTACGAGTTTCTTCTCTGCTTTCTGAAATATCTGTTCTCCTTAAGACAGAAAAGCTCTGAATGATTCATGCAAGGGATATGATAAAAAATGTAATCAATTCCTTGTATGTGTGTTCCATTACATTGGTCAAGAATGTCCCAAGTAGGTCACTCCACCAAGGAAACTATTATGATGGCTGAGCACCACTCTGTCTGGTGTGCTGCTGCAATAGAGGTCCATTTCAATGGCATCATCTGGCTTTGAAGTTCAAATGATTGTGACCAAGAAGTGCTGGATGTAAGTTTTTGGAATACATTTTTGTATTTCTCTAAGTTCTTGCTCTTAGCTCTGTGTAATGGGTCACATTTCACTGCTGGCTTTTTCCTTAGGTTTTAGACTTGCAATGCTTGCCTGATCTTTTGCTTGAGATGTCTCAAGAAGGGAGTAAGAACCTGTGATTTTTTTTTTTTTTTTAAATATTGTCTGCACAATCCATATGTTAGATTGTAGTCATACCTCTCAACCTCTTAGAACAAGAAATCTGGACAAAGCCATACATAAAGGGGATAAAGGCCACAAAATAAGGACATTTTTAAGTATTTCTTTTACAAACTTTACTTAGAAAGTTGATATAGTAACAGAAAGTTGATATAGTAACAGGTTTTGAATTAGCATTAAGAGTATAAAGCCTGAAACTCAAATGTATGTCATTATTTTAAATCTTTAATGATATGCCACAAATTTGCCAGAAAACCACAGTTTAAAAAAATTGAGGTAAAAATAGACATTCTGTGAATCTGTACAGTTGAGAGGTATGAGTAGTACTGTAGGCTACAGGCTCTGTTTGTCTTTCCTTGGCCTACAGTTTGTCTTTCCTTGGATTTTCTCCTTTTGCATCAACAGACATAGCTCTGTAGCCTTTTCAGCTTTGCATGTGCTGTTTAAACATTCTGTATATCTCATGAGGATAATTCAGTCTTCATTAACCTTTTAAGCACTTGATCTGCATTCTTTTGTCCAGTTTAGTTTCCCCTTTCCAACGGCACTTTGTCCCTGTCTTCCATTCTCCATTTGTTGCTTTACAGTTTGTGACGAAAATCCTTCATTGTTCGTTCTTCTAAAATATTGGTATGAGCTTTGTGTACTTTGTACACTCCCCTTTTTCTGTGATTGATGGTTCAGTCGGCACACCAAGGCTTCACAAAAGCATATGCGAGTTAAGGTAAGACTCAGTGGTATTTCAAAGGAGAGCAATGGGGACTGTAATAATATAACAGAGATGACTTCTAGTTGTTTAAGCCTATGATAGGGAGGGTAATGCCCAGAAGTTGCTCAATTCAAGTTTTTGCTTCAGTGGAATGATGGTGTATGCAGAAAGCTTGGTAGTGTTCCAGGAAGTTGTTACCTTCCCTTGTTCCTATTGAGTATTGTGGCTAAGGTTATCGTTCCTGTGTGGCTAATTTATATAGGGGATTGTATACTTGGGATTGGCAAGAAGTAAACATCTGGGATTTGTGTGTGTGACAGGAATGGTGTCCGTTTTAGAGTAAGCAATCCAAAGCGACACTAATAAAAAACATAGAATGGCAATGAATCAGTGTCACACACACTTCCCATTAAAATGAAGCACAAAACCTGTCAGAATTTGATTCAAAATGGTACAAATGATAAATACTACTGAAAGATGTTCAAGAATGGGTGAGGTAAAATTCAATATACAATATTACACTTCATTTTTCAAAAGCTGCAAGACCAATTGTGTCATTATGTATTGTTTTATACTAAACATGTATTTTCAGACCATGCTATACATTTTCAGGTCTGTTATTGATGTAAGATATGATTGCTGTTAATACTGTCATTTCTTAGAACATTTTAAAATGTTATCATCCCAAACTTGGGAAAACAATGTGCAATGCTGTTTAGATGAATGTGAGATTTAAAGGCAGAGTAGTTTTAATGCTAAGTCTGTTTTACTGTGAGACTGTATTGCTTTGTTTGGCATATGTGTATCAGTAGTTTCTGCTATAAAATTTGAAATAAATATTTTAAATTAAATCCAAATATCTGTAATAACTGTAGAATAAAGCACAAGACAGTATGCAGAGTGAGAGTTTCTAACTGTGTTTATGGCAACTGGGAGAAATCGGCTGGAAGCAGGCATCCAGAATAGAAACCCATGTCGTGATGAGGTCACAAAATGGGTGGGGCATGGGTGGGAGAGGGGTGGGAATGGGCGGGGTTATGGGTGATGCAAGGGGCGTGACCTTAGTCCGGTTTTAGCCACAAAGAAAGCTGGCAACCCTAGGTGACATAGGTATTTATGCCCAGTTTTGTGAGTTTATTTATAATACCTGAGTGGGGAAATGTGTCAAATGCTTTGGCTGGGTTGAGGTTGATGGTATGTACTGTTTTACCCTCATCCATGGCCTCAGTGACTTCCTTAAAGAAGTCTAACAAATTTAGTAGGAATGATCTCCCCCTGACAAAGCTTTATTGGATTAGATCCAGTGTTTTGAGGTTTCCTATGTCATTATTTATTAGGTCCATTATTAATCTTTCCATGTCCTTACACATAAGACTAGTCAAACTTATGGGTCTGTAATTTCCTGGGTCAGTTGATGGTCCCCATTTATCCCCATTTATGCAGCAGGATGACTTTGTTGTCCTCCATTCTATTGGGACAATGCTGGACTGGAGGCTGTGGTTAAACAGAGATCTTAATGGTCCTGACAGGTCCTGATTCAAGCTGCTTAAGAGGCAACCTGGTATACCATCTGGTTCCATTGAAGCCATGTTTTTAGCTTTACAGAACACAGTGGCAACCTGTTCTTTGGTGATAATTGACAGGGAAGTGGTGGAGAATATTTCTTGGGGGAGAACTTAGGGTGATAGGAAGGTGAAATGTGAGTGATTTTATCCCATTCACTCCAATGGCATTCAGGAAGTTTGCACTGCAACTTCCAATGGGTGGGGCCTAAGCCTTATGGCAGAATCAAATTATGTTGTCACATTTCAAACAAATGTTCATATCTTTGGAACCACAGGGATTATGAAAGAAGTATGCATGGCAAACTCTTCAGCATAAAATATTTTTATACTGCTAATATTCTTTAGGTTCTAGGTCTTACACCGAATTGTATAAGTCACAGTAAACATAATAAACTATTACATTTGCAATATTTTGCAAACAGCTTACAATATCTCAGCAACCACTCAAGTTACACACATACTATCAGCAGCATTTTATTCACCTAGCTGAGAGCTTTCATATGAAACTAAAGAGTTCTTTCTGGGTTTCTTGGCTGTTGAGATATTTAGAAAATGTGAAAATTATATATATATAAATTAATATCATAAAAATAACAGTTAATATGTATTTACCTGCACCAGACAGAGGTTAAATATTAATGCAGTTGAGTTTGCCATTGTGTAAGTTTTAGATTAAATCTTTTAAAACCTTGTACATAGCATTGTTTTAGAATTATTGATGCAAATATGAACAAGTAATATTTGATGCCTAGTGGCAACAGTAGGAGTTAACTGCAGATGCAACTGGAGGCGTCACTTGGATATAATGATTTATTGGCCAGAAGATTTTCTATATCTTTTGGCAGAGTATAGGTGATGCCATATTCACCTAATTCTGTACATTGTTGGTTGTTTCCATAAGACTTCAGACATAACTGAAAATGCCTTATTGTTATCCTTAGCTTTGGGGGATAATTTTCCCTCAAAGTCTGCTTTCTGAGAATTGACTACTTTCCTAATTCACTTGTTTAGACTAATGAGGGATTTTTTATTGTGTTGTGCACATTCTCTCTTACTTCTCGACAGGATTTTCTTTCGTTGTACAACCTTTTAATACCAGGGGTCTACTAGGATGACTTGTTTTTGTGGCTATTTCAGTCTGGTACTGCCATTTCTATGCAGTTGTTTATATGGTCATACAGGGCTTTTGCATATGCCTCTGCATAAGCGTCTGTGCATTCTTGATTTACAGGAGCTTGGAAACTAGCTATGCCATCACTTAATATGAGGTAGTTTCCCTTTAAAAAGTTAATAATGTATTTTAGATGATCTAGTTTTACCTTTGTTTTAAAGGAAACCACTTTGTCATCTGATCTTACCAGTGAGGATATCACACTTGGTGGGTGCAGTACTCTGCCATATTTGTGAGTACCAGATCTAGGATATTTGTTCCACTAGTGGGAGTACAGACTAGCTGCTCCAGGGTGTTTGAATTTATTAAGTTAAGAAATCTTTTGGCCTGCATGTTAGTGGTTAGGTATGCCTACCATTTAATGGAGGAGTGGTTAAAATCACAGAAGAGTATGGTATCAGGCTGGATGATGAGTGATTTAACTAACTTCAGGTATCGTGTATGGGTTTCCTGGTTCATAGTGGGGGACCTGTAATGAGCAATAATATAGCAATGGAGTTTTTCTATGGTTAGTTGGACATGGAGTAGCTGAAACATGTCATATTGTTTTACCAGTCTTGAGGAGTATATATCCTTTATGTAGATAGATACACCTCCACCTTTTGCTCGTTCCTGTTCAGTAGGTGGACAGAACATATGAAAGGGGCTATAGCCATACACTGCCAGAGTGCTTTCCATGGCTTTGAACCATGTTTCAATAACTGCACAGACATCCACAATCTCAGTGGTGAGGAGAGCTTTCTAGGGAGGGCAGTTTCTTGTTGAGAATCCTAGCATTGATCAGTAAGACCTTCAGCTTGTCCTGAGTAGTTTTTGTTATGTTGGAGGGTTTGCCTGTTTGGTAATGCCTGAAATGAAAAATATAGTATGTGGGTGGATAATGTTTTGGCCAATATCCAAAAGCCTAGAGGTGACAGATGAAAACCATTTCTGACAAAGCAGCTTGACCTGTCAACCACATCTGCCCAACCTAACAAGTATTGGACCCCTTTGCAATGACACAAGTAGCAAAGCCAATTGTTAAAGTTTATAATTTTCTGTGTACGTTTCTCAGTGTACATAAAGCAATTGTTACATTGCCTTATGATGTAAATGTCCACCAATCTGGATACAGAGATAGCAAAACGTGCACATCAAAGGTTACATGTCCTAATGTGTACTTGCAAAGGATAAGGAATGGAGGGTGTTTGTAACTGGATGAGGAAAGGGTGCTTACTTTTTGTAATCTGCAGCTAAACTAACCAGCTATGCTGCGCAGGCAAAATACATCTAAACAGTCTTAACTAAATGTCTAAATGCTGTTCACCATGTAGACTAATTGTCTTTTGAGTAATGAGGGTCTGAGATATGTTTTGAGGTGTTTTTTATAGGGAAATTTCAACTCCGGGTGATTGCATTTATACAAGATACTACTGGCTGCCACTGTGTGAAGAGCAGCTTTGTGCAAACTCAATCAGTAAAAGGCAAGTTTTACACTAGCTGTGCCCTAAGGCCAATCAGGTAAGTACATAATAAACTACCAGCAATTCCCAGCTCAGATAGGTGAAATCAGTCCCCTCCTGCCACAAGAGTACATACTTTGACCATCTTAATGTAAAATTACTTGTTTGGAGCCCAAGTGTTAAGGAACCACAAACAGATGTCTAATACCCATTAAGAATCACTAGATACAATATGTTTCACTACAAAATAGCAGTCCTTACAGTAGTTTGAAAATGCAACTTTAAATTCTGCTGAAGGGCAGAAAAACAATAAATAGCACAGTAACCTTTCACAGTATAATGAAAATAAGCAATGCAATTGAAAAATGATACTTAATTTCATTTAAACAAAAAGAAATGGGCCCTAAAGCTATTGTGACACACATCAGAAATGGACACGCTTTGCCATTTGTTGTCATTTGGAAGCTAAAGAAAGGGGTTATATGACCTGGAAATATGTATTAGACAAACATGTGTTGTATATTCATGTGCATCTTAAGCAACAAAATAATAACACTCAAACTATGCAACTGACAACTGACAACACAGGTCTGCTGCTGAGGTGGGAGGTTAGCATAATGGTTAAGGTGTTTACCTTACAAACACCAGGTGCAG
The DNA here is from genome assembly GCF_019279795.1 of Protopterus annectens. NCBI lineage: Eukaryota > Metazoa > Chordata > Ceratodontiformes > Protopteridae > Protopterus > Protopterus annectens. Next base: position 675,432,067 of record NC_056728.1, read on the forward strand.
GGTTTGATTCTCACAGGGGGTAACTGGCTAGGCTTAAAGTAGCTCACAAGGGTAGCTAGCTTAGTACTAACCTATGATGACATTTTGGTAGTTCAAGGTCTCCGTTTATAAACGAAGCGCATTTACTGCATGATTATACTTAATGTTGGCAGTTAATGTTAGATATGAAAAGGGTGCTAGGATGTTTTTTGTTTACATGATGTGTGTGTTTTACTATAAGAGCAGAGTTTTTATGCATTTCTGAAGAAGTCTGTATTATTAAAACAGATGAAAGCACTCAATACTGTGCATGAGAATCTCTAGGAAGGTGGTCATTTTGGTTTTTAGTTTTTTTTTTTTTTTCATTTCCACCAATTGCCAGTGATGAATAAAGGCCATTGCAGATTAAGTCGAGCAGCTTAGGACTAGTCTGCAAATATTAAATATTAAAATGCAAAAAAAAAAATCTTAGTGCTGTAGTAAGCAGGTTAATCCCATGTAAACAGTAATGCAAGCAATATAGTGCACTTATGTCACTGCCTGGAGAGTCTACCTTATTCTCCAAGCAGGCAACCCTGTTTTCTACATTTTCCTGCTCTACTTACTAACCAGAATAAAAAACATTAACAAACACAGCATATCCATGACAGCAGAAGGCAATTATAGCTTCAGTTTCCAGACCTACAGTACAGTCACTCAGCAAAAACAGGTCCCTTATTGTACTAATAAGGCTCAGACTCCCTATGCTCATTTTCCTGTTCACAGAAAAGGTCTGAGTGGTGCCTTCAAAGTTCACTTCATTTATGCTGACACTGTTCACCAAAGTTACTGATAGCAGAGGCATCATTCAGGGTCAAAACAGTAACATGACAGGCATCGGCATTGTATAGGGGACTTTCATAATCCCACAATAGGGGCTCCTTTTGCCACATGTGTAGCAGGTTTAAAAAGATTTTGTACTCCCTGCTTCACCAAGCAGAAACCCTGCCAAAGTCAGCTCCTGCTGAAGTCATATCCACTCATCAGGTCAAGTCTAGGGGTAAAAATTATATTCAAGCCCACAGCCATTTATCACAGAGATCTTGTGAAGTGCATCAACTGGCAACACAGTATCAGCATGCCCATCTGTGGTAGCATTATGCACATGGTTAGTCTCAGTGGGAAGGGAGACATTGGGGCAGCCATGCTCCACAGTAATGCATAGCTTATATGACCTCCGTGTCTATACATAACCACAAAGGGTACCTAGTTAGAGTGATGGTTATGATCAATAGTGTGATTAAACCTCTCTAATGCCCCTTATTTTTTCACCATGTCATAGGTTCATAGGATGATACTAGGCTATTAGCCTGGAGTCCCTTATAAGTCTAGACAAGAATTTTGCCCATGTTCTCTCAAAGTCAGCACCTGTTTCCTCTGTCCAGCAGGGACACAGGTGGGATCCCAGGGGTATATTTTCTGTTTCTCATTCAGTCATCCAGGTTCCTCTTAAAGAGGGCTAGAGAGGTACTCTGCTTGACATGGAGATGGAGTCTATTCCACAGATGGGGGAGTCTTTGGGACACAAACCTATCCTGCCAACAAGTTCTATTAATGTCACAGACCAGGTTAAGACCTTGAGTGTAGTTTGCTTGAGTGGAGTTTGACTTGCGATATGCAGCAACAACATCAAGGCTGCATCTGAAATGGCCTTGTATGCCAAACACGTCACCTCTGAGCAGTCTGTATGAGACTGAGTAGAGGGACAAGGCTTTTAGCCTATCTGTATAGGATAAGTGTTTGGGACCTTGGATTTTCCTGGTCAGGAACCTCTGTGGTCTCTCCAACTGCTGCATGTGCTAGGCAAGGTACATGCCGAAGGGGGCATTGTACTCAATAATGGGTCTGATAAGGGAGGAGGAGAGGGATGTTATGACCTCCTTGTTCCTGGATGAAATAGTCTTATTTATGTAGAAAGCCTTCCTTACAACGGAGGCAACGTGGTGGTCAAAAGTCAGGTTGCTATCAACCTGGGTGCCCAAGTCCCTCACGACTGATTATATGCTTAATACTTTGTTATTAATTTGATAATTAGTGGGGACACCATTTTCCCCAAAGGAGATAGTGATGCATTTCTTGGCATTCAGTTTGAGGCCATGCTCCTGGCACCAATCATTAGTTTGGGTAATGCCCTCTAGAAGGATGTTCACATCACTAGGAGAATTTAAGACAGTGCCCAGCTTGCATTCATCTGCAAACTTGGTTAGTCACAGACCATTGGTTTTGGTTTACACCTCAGAAAAGTATATCTCAAACAGTAGAGGCCCCAAGACTGATCCTTGGGGGACACCACTCATTACGGGTCTGCTACTTGAGGTAGCTTCCCCTACTTGGACTGACAGGGTTCTATCTGTGAGCCAGTTAGCAACCCATCTGGTAACATATGGGTTGATGCCTAGTTGGGAGAGTTTATCTATTATGCCCGAGTGGGGAATAGTGTCAAAGGCTTTGACTAGGTCAAGGTAGCTGGCGTGCACCATCTTCCCCTCAACCACGGCTTTGGTGACTGGTTCAAAGAAGTCGACCAAGTTTGTTTTGATTTTCTATTAAGCTACTGATCATTATAATCATTCAGTCAATAATGTTCGACATTAGAGCTTCATACTTATTTTTCATTAGTTGTATGTTGATAAAAGAACCCATTGTTTAATTAACTTTTTAAGCAAATTAGAGCAATTAAGCAAATTAGAGCAATATTTAAATGCTCATAATTTGGGCTTTTTCCACCTCTCTTTGGCTTTGTCCAGAATTCATGAGCAAAGAAGATGAGATGTAATAGTGTGATGCATATCTATAGTACCACGTTTGGGCCTGACAGGTGCATGTATCCTATAAGACTTCATTGCCCATACACAAGCAAGACCATGCTCCATATCAAGGAATAGGGGTGATAATGCATTGTGTTATTAGTGTGACCCAGAGTTCTAAATTACCATATGAATATTGTAGCTGTGCTATGGGCCTCATTTATGTGAGATAAAAAAAGCACAGCCACTATTTTGCAAGAGACTTGTTACTGTAAGAGACATAAAGTATCTGAGTAAGGTTAGTATCACTGCACATTGCCATATACCAAATCTGTCAGCAGACAAGATAGTTGATAATGGACCTGAGCACTGTAGTCATTTCTCTTAGGGGCATGGCTGTCACAGATACTGTTACACAGTGGTGTAATGCATGGACACCTCTGTGTGTGTGTGTGTGCGTGTGTGTGCATGTGTGCGCGTGTGTGCGCGTGTGTGCGTGTGTGTGTGTGTGTGTGTGTGTGTGTGTGTGTGTGTGTGTGTGTGTGTGTGTGTGTGTGTGTGTATTAATACAGCACAGGCTATGACAGAGGTTTAATACACTGGGGGATCAAATTGATAGGGCACCCAGATCAACCAGAGCAGGCTGAAATCCTGTGGGTGGGTTCTTTTAGTATGGAGAACAGGCACAATGAGTTGCAGTTCTGTGGAAGCATTAATGTCGCCAGGGCACAGAGGACAGGCAGTACAGGCTGCAGTCCTGTCAGGGGAAAGTATGCAGCAAGGGCACAGGAAACATACACAGTTAGTCTGAGTCCTGCCATGCCAGTGTTTGCACACTGCTGCATATGTACATATACAGAAGAACAGTCTACTGGGAAGGCTCAGGATGCACTAGGCATATACCACGTTATTAGCACAGGTGTAAGAGTCACCACACTAGGCACATGTGCTCACAACAGCCATATTATGCACTATGTCAGAACAGTTATCTGACATCAGCATTTAGGGTAGTAACCACTGTAAGGGTGCCAGGGATAATGAGGAAGCAAATGCAGACTGACATGTATGGCACTGCATATCCACACTGGTACACAAGTATACCCTCAGGAGTATCAGACCTATCATGAGACCAAAAGAGAAACAAGTTTACTACAAAGGATACTGAAGTGATACCATAGGCCCTACAACCACATGGGAGTCATATCCTGGAAAACGGTAATGAGGGCAAGAGGTTCCAGAATTAGATGAGGCAGGGACAGAGGCAGAACACTGGTGCAGTGGGTGGTCAAATTAGGTTGATGGTACAGGTGTGCTGTAGTGTCACTGACCTGGTCCTACAGGGCAAGACCAAGACAAAGGAAATAGTCAGAGACAAGTTGACCATTGGGAGCAAACCCCAACACAGCAGCCTGTAATATATAGAGGATTTCTTAGAATCCAACAGTGGTGTCACTGAGAAAACCCCCATTCCTAGAGGTGTATTGGATATGGGAGCTCTCCCGGTGACAAATGGATGACTGTCTAGTCAGCATGACACAGGTGAGTAGTGGCACTTGCCATTCTTGCTGAAGATTGTGTAGCATGTTTATGATTTATTCAAGTATGCACCTCTGCATTAATGTCACCTGGAGACATGAGGACTTCATCAGAGGCAACCTGTACCATAGTCCTTGACTATATTAGAGTCTGTCTGGGATAACCCAGGGGAATAGTGAGACTTGCCAATTCTGTAGGACACTGCCCAGCACAGAAACATAGCGAAGCTGGTGCAAAGAGGAGCACACACCCCAGGAGCAAGGTGTTAGTGGTCATGATCAACTCATCCATTTTTTTTCTCCACTCCTCATGTAAATGTGAGGACGGGCAGTATAGCATGATGGTATTAGAACATGTCACTCTTCTCTAGGATGGAAGGAATGCTTAATGGATAATAGATTCATTTTGTTCCACAACCTGGCATTGAGGGAGCACCAAACCAAATGACCAAGCTGCATCTGTGGTCTAGCACCTCAGCATGGTTTACTCAAAGAATCACATTCCATTTCTGTCACAGAGAGACATGTGAGCTGCAACTGAGATAACCTGTCTCACAAGGAATATCATAGACTATGTATATTGTTGGCGTGCCACATTCTACATACTGCATAGTGGTGGAAGTCATACATGTGCACTATCTTTAACATTGCTTATATATATATATATATATATATATATATATATATATATATATATATATATATACATATATATATATATATATATATATATATATATATATATATATATATATATATATATATATATGTATATACACACACAAACACACACATATAAATATATATATATATATATATATATATATATATATATATATATATATATATTCACAGTTTCACTGAAAGAGGATCAGCCACAATAACCATCCCAGCAAGTCAGTGCACGAATGATGTCCACATCAGAAGATCATACTGATGACATCACCTAAATGGCACAGCATGATGACACACTGATACTGTCAACAAAGCTAGCAGTGCTTTACTTTCCTGTTCAGTTGTTAAAAGCAATACTACGTTAATTGCTTCTACTGCACTTGTGTGCTAACAAGGAGGCAAATCACAATATTTGTGGATTCCTACCTGAAGAGAAACACATCTCTTAAGAGAAAGTCAATACTTAAACAGAGATGTCTTGTTGGCAATGACAACCACACTGGAGATATTGAGTTCAATACACCAACAAGAGGCAGTATTTTAATTTCCTGATTAGTAGTTAAAAATAGAATACCAGAGATTGCAAATTATGTCATGTAGAATGCTTTGGAAGAGTATCACAATTATACTAGAGGGCATCAGGGTTTTGAGGCATGTAGGTTTATTTACCCCTATCTTCCATAGCACTGACCCTTACCCCTATCTTTCATAACACTGACCCCACTGAGCATAATAAGGTTGCAGGAGACGAGGGCAACATGTACTGACCGTATGCTGCACCTTATGTGTTTGTCTTTGATGTGTTTGTTAACAGTGCAGGAATGCTGCAAATGACCCAGGAATTCAGCTATGTTGCTTTCAGCCTGTTTTATTCTGTTTTAACTGCAGTCTATTAGACATATCAGATTTTATACAGTGAATACTGCAGGACCCAAATTTTTATACCAGCTGATTAGAACTGCTAACATTTTACTGAACTGCAATTAAAGGAAATAAGAAAAGAGTACAACTATTATAGCATAATATGAAAGCACTGAATATTTTAGCAATATCATCAAAAGCGTATTAGTAATGCCCAATAATAACTGCACTGATTTTTTATGGTTGACTCCTAGATATTTTCATTACTATCAACAGTTTCATAGACTGCATTTTTCTCCTCAGCCTGCTCCAAGTACTGTATTCAGTTTATAAGGATAATAAAACAGAGGCTTTGTCACATGGTTACAGCAAGAATGAAAAAGGAACTTTCACAGTAATTGCATAGCAAAAAAAAAAAAAAGGAATCTTAAAGACCTCAATGACCTCTAATAAACTGTAATACAAGAAAGATCAAAGAACAGTAGACATTTATCGTACTCTATAGCTAGCATTTTAAAACAGTTGATCAATGTCCAAACATATTAGAGCACTGAAACTATAGAACATCTATGAAATACACTTTGATGTTTAACAGAGCAACTGCTGTTTACCAAGCAGTCAAGACTGGTTTTCTGATGTTCCAAGAAATATTTTCACAAGCTCTGAAGCAATAAATTTCTCAATCTTCTACTGTAAAACCCCTGTTATACAATGCAATCTCCTATGAACGTTCAGCATTTTCTACAGTAAATTACAACATAACTCTTGTAAATACTAACATCATAGAGTGTAAAAGCAGCACTTTGCATTGGTAACTCATTTAAAGGGAATGTTCTCATTTTGGTTTGCACAGCTTCACTTTTTCTCTTACTAAAAGCCAGAACACTGACTCAGACTGTATCTGTTTGACACCATTTGACGAAATGCATGTGATGTGAATGGTTATTATAGGATATACAGTCACGGTGGTGCAGCGGTAACGTTGTTGCCCCCCCCAGCAAGAGGTTCTCCTGTTCGATTCTTGGCTGGAGTGTCTGCTGTGTGGAGTCTGCATGTCCTCCCTGTGGTTGAGTGGTGTTTGAAAGACATGTGTAAATGGGTGTACCTTTGCTGAAGGTTGGTTGTCGGGCTGGCAACTTGGCACCATAAAAAAGCTACTGCCAGTCATTAGTGGACCGGAGTTCTGCTGTGGTGAACCCTAACTGGGAAAAGCTGAAAAGACCAACAAGTAACTGTGATACATTATATGGCTGTTACTGGTATGTTGCCATGACCAAGCTGAATCAGTGATTGATAGATAGTTTCATTCATTTGACATCTGTTTTATGTACTTCATTATCATAGGGACCTTGAAGCATATACCATTACTGAGTGGGCACAAGGCAATGAAACAAATCCAAGACAAAATGTCATGAAAATTAAAAAAAACAAAATCTGACAATTTCAAAAAAATAAAAAACAAAAAGATCGCAAAAGTAAATTATTATAACAGTTTTGCTTAAGTGGAAGCAAAAATCATACCTCTCAAAGACCGAGAAATCTGGACAAAGCCATATATAATGGGGATCAAAGCTCCAAAAATAGGGACAATGTTTAAATATTGCTCTTACAAACATAGAAAGTTGATAGAATAACAGATTTTGCATTAGCATAAATTGTCTGAAGAGTATGAAGTCTGTAACTCAAACATCTGTCATTATTTCTGACTTTAAGCTTTAATGATTTGCCGGTGATTTGCCACAAAAATAAAATGCTATGAGGAGCAGACCAAAAATATGAGGCAAAAATCTGGATATTCTGTGAAAATCTGTACAGTTGAAAATGCATTTTTGTGCAGTACTACCTTTTCAAAATAAAAAGAGAGAAAAATAATGAAGTAGTTCATGCTCTCTTGCTCACTCTTTTCCTTGTTTCAGATGGAATATTTGCAGAAAGAAATAGCTCATAGTATGTTACATACAAAAATATTACCCTAACCAAACAATCAGACAAAGTATGAATTAAGTTTCAAAACACTGGCAATAGGTAATTTTATTCATGTTTCTGGTAAACTTTTTTAGATGATAGAGTAGTTCTTGATTAATATTTATGGACTTTATTAGTTAATTATTTAATTATTTGAAGCTTTTTTTTATCTGCAACTAGGTTTATATTAGGTAATTTCCCTGGCAAGTGATACTGACCTGCAGTTTAAAATCTGTGTACTACCATTGACCATTATTCTGATGAAGTCTAGTGTTATAAACTAATGAAAGCACTTAATTTCTTGTACTAAAATACTTTGTATTAAAAGTTTTAAAGCTCACTTTCCCTGTGTGTTGATCCGACAACAGAATGGTACATTTCAAGTTTTTGTATGTTTGGTTTTGGGGGTCACAGTTTTTCTAAAAGCTATTTCCACAGTGTAAGTGCTCCAAGAAAAACAATGCTTGGCTTTCACCCAGAGTAAGAACAGCCAAAGGCAACAGTAGAGGTAAAGAAAACATTGCTTGCATGGAGAGAATTAATTACATAAAATTATGATTAATGGGTCAGTTACCTCCCACAAAACTAAAAAAAACTAGGGATGGTGATCACAGGATCATATGAAGTTGCAAGGCTATTGGCCCTGAGGCCCTTATATGCCTAGCCAAGTGTTTAGCCCTTGTTTAGACTAATCAGCACCCAATGCACCTGTCCAGCAAGGACACAGGTGGAATCCCAGGGCTGTATTTTCTATTTCTCATCCAGTTATCCAGGTTGTGCTTAAAAAGGGGTAAAGAGGTATCTTGCTTGACATGGAAAGGGAGTCCATTCCACAGATGGGGGAGTCTCTGGGACACAAATCTGTCTTGCCAACAAGTCCTATTGATGTCACAGACCAGTCTGAGGCTGCACGTGCAGGTTAATCGAGTGGACCGTGACTTGCAGATATGCAGCAGTCCCATCAAGGTGGTTCGAAATCGTCTTGTATGACAGACAGATGTCACCTCTGAGGAGTCTGTATGAAACTGAGTGGAGGGATAGGGCTTTGAGCCTATCTGTGTATGGTAGATTTTTGAGGCTCTGGATTCTGCTGGTGAGGAATCTCTGAGGTCTTTCCAGCCTCTGCATGTGCTTTGCAAGGTATATGCCGAACAGGGAGCTGTACTCAATAATGGGCCTTTTAAGGGAAGAATACAGGGATATTATGACCTTCTTGCCCCTGGATGAGATACCCTTACTTATGAGGTGGGCCATGTAGAAAGCTTTCCATACAATGGAAGCAACACTGTTGTCAAAAGTCAGGTTGCTATCAATCTGGGTCTCAAATTCCTCACAACTGATTGCATGCTTAGGACATTGTTATTAATGTGATGATTTGTGAGGACGCCACTCTCTCCAAAGGGTATGATGATGCATTTTTTGGTATTTAACCTGAGGACATGTTTCTGGCACCAGTTATTTGTTTGGATGAGACCCTCTTGAAGGATGTCCATGTCACTAGGGGAATTGATGACAGCACCCAACTTTCACTCATCTGCAAACTTTGTCAGCCATAGCCCACTGGTTTTGGACTACATGTCAGAAAAGTATATCCCCAATAACTGAGGCCCCAAGACTTAACACTGGGGTACTCCGCTCGATACGGGTCTACTTCTTGAGGTGGCTTCATCTATTTTGACTAGGTGGGTTCTATCAGTGAGCCAGTAGCTACCCATCTGGTAACATATGGATTGATGCCTAGTCAAGAGAGTTTATCTACTATGCCCGAGTGTGGAATAGTGTTGAAGGCTTTGACCAGGTCAAGGTAGGTGGTGTGCACCATCTTCTCCTCATCCATGGCTTTGGTGACTGTCTCAAAAAAGTCAACCAAACTTATCAGACATGACCTCCCCTTGATGAAGCCAAACTGTGTGGGATTGAGTGTTTGGAGATTGTCAATGTCCTTGTTAATAAGATCCATGATAATCCATTCCATGGCCTTGCAGATCAGGCTAGTTATGCTGATGGGTCTATAATTTTGTGGATTGGTGGATGCTCCACTTTTGTGTAAAGGAATGACAGTGGCTGTCCTCCACTCAGCTGGGACAAAGCTGGTACTCAGGCTTTGGTTGAATAGGGTGCCTAATGGTGCTGCAAGTTCCTGTCTGAGTTCATGTAGGATTAATCCTGGGATGTTATCAGGTCCCATGGAGGCTGCATTTTTTGCCTTGACAGAGCAGTGATGACTTGTTCCCTAGATATAAGGGAAAAAGGGGGAAGGAGCTGGGAATGTCCTGATTTACTGATTGGGGGGGACAGAGGGGTGAAATTTTTGCTGAATCTGTCAGCCAGCAAGTTTGCTATATCAGCGACATTTGTATATGTGGTGTCCTTGACCACCAGTTCTGAACAGATCTGGGTGCTTCATTTGAGATTGCAGACATATGTGAAGAAGGCCTTGTGAGTTCCTCTTTTAGATGGTGGGAGGTTGGCATAATGGTTAAGGTGTTCACCTTACAAGCACAAGGTCCAGAGTTTGATTCTCGGATGGGGTAAATGGCTACGCTTAAAATGGTCTGCAAAGGCAGTTAGCCTAGTATGAACCTATTTGACCAATTTTGACTCAAAGTTTGCTTTGGAGGATTTCACTAGTGTTCTTATTTGTTTGTTCATGCTAAGGAGAGATTGCTTCCAATTGGGCACCTGCTCCTTCTTGGTCCTGGACAGCAATTTTTTTCTTTTGTTATAGAGTTTATTTATTGCAGATGTCCACCAGACAGGTTTACTCTTCCTTGCAGAGGATGATTTAGTCCTGTCAGGTATTCCTGATTCCATGCATCTATATAAATGTTTGTATAGTGCTTTGATATAGTTTTGGATACTGGTGCCAGTTCCTAGAGAGGGGGGACTGTTAAGCTGTTTATACCATCCCTCAGGAGGCTGTAATCAGCTTTGGAGAATTTTATTTGTTTGACCCTAGCTAGAGGGAAGTCAGGGGAGATGGTGACTTCAAACGTGAACACTTTATGTTCAGATCGTACCAGGGAGGATGATACTGCAGGAATGCTGCAGTGGTTGCTCATGTTAGTTAATACCAAGTCCAAGATATTATCACCTCTTGTGGGGGTATCAAGCTCTACCAAAGCATTTGCATTGACAAAATTGAGGAATCTCTGGGCATTTGTGTTCTGGCATGAGTATTTCTTCCAGTCTATGTTAGGGTAGTTAAAGTCACCCAGGATCAGGGTATAGGGTTGAATCTTGATAGATTCAAAGAGGTCCAGATAGGCAGATTAGGCATCTTGAGTCAGATTTGGGGGCTGTTAGCTAGGTATGATTTGTATACGGGTCTTGTAAATTGTTAACTGCACCTGGAGTGTCTCCTGTGCATCATACTGTTTGATCAGCCTGGAGGTGCATATGTTTTTAATATATATATTGAAATGCCACCTCCTTTAGCTTTACTACCCAGAGTTTGGGGTTTGAATGCATGATAGGATGAGTAACCAGGGACGTATGGGGTGCTTTCCCCAGCTTTGAACCAGGTTTCTCTGACTGCACAGATGCCAGCATTTTCTAGGGTTAATAATGTTTGCAATGATTGCAGTCTCATGTTTAGACTCCTAGCATTTATCAGCATTACTTTTAATTTGTGCTTTGCTGAAAAATATATTTTGGTAGTTTAAACATCATCACTTTTTCTAATAAGGCACTATGGGAGAGCCAAGAGCCTTTGCCAGAAATCTGAAGCCCAAGTGAGACAGATGCAAAGTACTGTGACCTGTCTATCATATGTTCCTATGCTGTCAGGTACTGGATCCTGTTGGAGAACACCAAAAACTAAGCCAATTGTTAAAGTCAGTCATTTTCTGTTTGTATTGAGGCATCATTCTGGGTGACAGTAGAATGTTGCTTAAGGCTAGGGACATACTCGCCTGTGAGACATATTCAGTGACTTCAACCATGTCTCCCTTCATATAGTCTAGAGAGGTACATCTCAAGTCATTCACCCCAACATGGACTATGACAGAATCATAACAATACCTGTTGTTGAGAGACTTAAATGTGTGTGTGATATGCGGATTCTGGCCCCTGACAGACAACTAACCATGATTTTCTCCTTATCCAGCCTGGTCAGAGGCACATCTGTGTGTCTCACGATGGAGTCTCCTATGACTAATATGTTGGTTTTATGGTTAAGCCTTAGTGGTATTGAGACACAGGTATGTGAACTATATGTGGTATGTGGTGTGGAGGGCTGTGAAGGTTGCATGTGTTTTTTGCCTCGAAGGTCTCCTTTGTCTGTGTATGTTTTTGTTGAGTACCTCCACATATGTGGGTGCATGTTGTGTAGGTGTGGGTGGTGTCTGAGGTGTAGTGATTGTGTTGGCAGCCTTCTCAGTGCCAGATATACTGGTTTGTTATGGAGAGAGCATAGACTCTAGGTTCCTAATGTAATTGTATCTCTTGCAAGTTGTGTTCCTAGGCGGTAGCTGTAGGTGGTTGTCTGTGTACATAAGGCAGTTGCTACATTGTCTCAGGATGTCCATATCAACCATATTGGCAGAAGAAACTGTAGGAAATTGTCCATCCGTATTTGTCAGAATCTGAGAGAGAAAGGCCACGGAGAGCTAAGGGTAAGCCTAAAGCACAAATGCTTAAAGCAAAACTAATAGGCTTAGAGAAACACTTACAATTTAAACAGGCTATAAACAAGCAGTAATAAATGCAACAGAAAAGATGCAATTAAACACTTTAGAGAACAAGCCACAGCAAGAAGCAGAAAAAGCAAGATAAAGTAATAGAATAGGAGGTGGAAACTCAAATACAGTAAAAGCAGCTGAATAAAGTTTTTTTTTTCTTTGTAAAGTGGAAAGGGAGAGAGGAAGAACAGAAGGATTTTTTTTCATAGGAGCTGCATAATCAGTGAGCCACATGATTTTAAAGAGGTCAGGTGTCTTCTACTAAAATTAGCAAAATCATGGGACCACAGTAAGGCTGAAACAAGAATCTTCTCTTGAAAGCTGATCTTCATCAAGGTTGTAGAGACAGTGACACTTCTACCAGTGTCAGATCAAATGGGAAAACAGATGATCAGGAACATCATTGTCATAGGACTGCAGCAGCATAATTGTAAGAAATGGATACCCACAAAAGGGATAGAAAAGTCAGCGGACTCCATTAAACTTAAAAGACCTAGCTAAGTCACTGAAGATTTAGTAACATTTTTGAACCCATCTCTTAACTGCCATGTCCTTTAATGAGTTTGGTCTGTGCAGGCCCAGTCTGAATTCAATCACCAATAAAACAGGACATAAACCTGAAAAAAAAAAAAACAGTAAGTAAGCATTAATGGAACCGTTTACCACATTATGTCCATTGCTGAGCAACTAAAATACAAAGGAATGGAAGGCTTTGTTTTGATCTACTACTTTGCGGTCATAAAAAAAACAATAAAAAAAGGTGTGGTTGTGGTTCTGACTTTAAGGCATTTTTAGTAATAGCCCTACATGATGCTGTTACAGTCCTCAAATATAATTTATCAATAATATGAGTAGCCTTTCTGCAGAAATAGTGGAAATGTTATTATCTTTTCCAACAACAGAAAAAAAATGTTCCAAAATGTTCATGACTCTGTCTGGATATTAGGAAATAGAATCAATTCCATTGAACAGTCAAAGTATTTCTAATAACCTTTTAAACATAGTTAACACAAATGAAGTAATATCTTCAACCCTTTTTTTTTCCTCATTTTTTTTAAATGACGTTGGGGCATTATGTCACAATTGGCCAGTTAGACCAAATTACCTACAGCCAATGTTACACCGCCGAGTAGCTAGCTATGAAATTAATAATACATCACAATCTGAAGCACAAGTACAAGTATCATCAGGAAATGGATGCAGGTTCGTCTTTTATGTATTCTCATGCATCCAACCAGCAAAACAGGTAAAGTTTTTACCAAGCTTATACAAAGGGCTACAAGTTAAAATATGAATGCTTTTCTGTTTACCAAGTCTTTAACTTGCTTTGCAATGGCTAGACATTTGTTCAAGAGAAGGGGTCTGTACTGTATTACAAATGTATCCCTCCACTTAATCTTATTTGTCTGTTGCAGATCTAGATTTAGATCTGTGGCCCTAGTATTAGCTGGACAGTTTGATTTGTTGAGGCATAAAGTTCTTGGACTATTGGATCCCTTACCTCCCCTAAAAAGTCTATATGAAAATGATTATAAGGATTAAACCTTCAGTTTTTCTTTGTTTTCAGAAATCTTTTGCCCCTGACTTTTTAATTATAATACTCTGGCATCATTCCAATTGTTTGAAAGGCTTAGTAAGGTACATCTCAAAGGTGCTTTGTAGTCAATGAAGTCTCTAATCAGAAGTGAGTACAAGGAGGTGAAAACTTCTTTTGATTTGAAAGAAATTCCTTTTGCTATGAGCTGTACAAGGTAAAAAGATTTCCTAATCACCACTGCAATATGATGGATACATGTAAGGGAGCCATCCACCCATGTGCCTAGGTATATCATGACCTTTCTATTTTGAAGTGATGTGTTATCCATGCTATATGCAGATGCTAGGGTGTGTTTACCAAATACTGCAATGTTACATTGTTTGCCTCTTGACTTAAGCCCATTTTTAGTACACCAACCAGAGCAGAACTTAATGATGATGCTCATCTTACTATTATCTGCAAACTTTGTTAACCAAAGATCCTCATTTGATAAATGGAGATCTGAGAAGTAGATGCAGAACAGCAGAGGCCCCTCTACAGACCCCTTCAGAACTACACTGGTCCCCCTCTTGCTCTCAGAGGATGCACTCTTACTGTGTGAATCCAGTCTTAAGGCCATTTGGCTATCCACCTAACCACATGTGGGATAATTTGAGCTCTTTCAACTTGCTTGTTATATTTGCATATGCTGTAGTATCAAATACCTCGGTGAGGTAAAGTTACGCTGTGTGAATTTTCACAGTCTACAGCCTGACTAATGCTCTCAAAGAAGTTTTTATGACTCATCAAAAAGGATTTGCACTCCAAAGAAGCATAGACAAAAAGCAAACTTGTAAAACATAAACTACATTAGCTGCCATATAGAGAAGCCATAAGGTTCTTGTAAAAACTTTTATTATCTATAAATGAGCACTTTCTGACAGTAATGAACTTCTTCAGTTAAGTTTTACAAGGATTTACACTTGACAAAGCCAAACTGCTATAGTTCATTAAGATTGTTATGACACTTTCTATGTATTTCTATATAAGGCTCCTTGGGCTAATGCATCTGTAATTCTCAAGGTCTGTGGGAGGCCAGTATTGTGCAATGTCATTACAACAGCTATGCAGCACTACCAATGGACAAAGACAGTTGCTAGGCTCAGGTTGAAGAGGTTGAACTGTTGTTTTCTTTATAAAATCTAAGAATTTTTGAATATATCCTACATCCCTCAGTTATTATTGTGCAGTTAAAATCTCCTAGGATGACTACTTATGGAAAATTCATCCAGAATATTTAGGAATGTCATGTGAGTTTTCTTGAGACATGGAAGGGGGTCCTGTAGCATATTAAGAACTGATAGTGTATTCTATTTAAAGTGATTTGAGTATATAAGTTCCACCTGTAGGTGACTAGACATCTGTCTTGAGGTAATGTGGTCTCTAACCAAGATGGATATGCTGAGTAGTTTCCATTAGATCTAAATGGCAAATACAAAATGCAGGTATTGAGGGAGTGCTGTTTGCGCACTTTAACAACACATACATGGACATCAGGAGATTCATCAACTGGACCTTTCCTAAAAAAGGCACCTTGGGGGCTGCAAAAGATTTTGCTAGTATTCAGAAGCTTTAGAATGAAAGATGCAGAACATCATTGGTGAAGCAAGGTCAATTGTCAAGCATCTCGTCTGATGCTGACACATACTGGAACCTCCTAGAATGATCTCAAGTATTTAGCCAAAAGGTAAAGGCAATCATTTTTTGTTTACACCTTGGTATAATTTTGGTGACAGAAGGATTCCCCTAAATATTCAGTTCATTTCTACATTTGTGGCATTCATGGAGAACATGGTCATGTCTCTTTTCATCTCTCTCATGATTTTGCATGTCAGGTCTTTTACCCCAGTGTGCTTCCCCCATTATACCATATTTATATTTGTCTGTTGTAAGGGTCCTTAGCCCCTTTGTAACTTCAGCAATCTTGACTCCTGAGAGGCAGCTTATTGTCATGCTGTCCTTGTCCACCTTCATAAGTGTAGAATCTGTGTGTCTAATTATGGAGTTTTCAGGTTTTTTGTCTGAAGAAGTTTGACATAGATCAAACGAAAAGAGCTTCACAGTTTATTTGATTTGAGCTTTTGTCTTCAATAAAATATCTTTTTGGCTTCTGCATCGTGGTTTGGTGGCTACTCCTGGATATTTTCTTCAGTTTGTTATCGTTTATTTTCCAGTGAGTATGAAGACTGCTTAAGTGTAACTGGTCTGGGATGAACTGCTTCTAGGAGATTTACAGCTGTGTTTTCACTAATATGTGTTTCAGTACTTAGTATGTGCTGGGACTTGAACCTACTAGTCTGTTGCAGCTTGGATTAGGATTTTTTAATGCCGCCATATATGATCATTTAGTATCTGTAGATTGAGGAAAATGTTAGTGGTGTTCACAGGATAGTTTGATGGTGGGAATGTGTCACCTCAAATATGGCTAAGTGTTTACATCTCTCATAATGAGAGCGTGATTAGTTAAGTAAAAGATCATTGTCTATGAGCATCAAGCAACTCTTATACTTCTTGAGTACTCCAAGATGGGACACAGAGGGCAGACTACAGTACTGGCCTTACATTTTGATCAAGGGTGTGCGATGTGTCCAAGAAAATTAAAAGCATGCATTAATGTTTCAGTTCTTGGATTAAAGTACTTGTTCAAGAAAAAGAGTAGATGAAGATTAATAGATGTTTTGAGCAATAAATTAATTGCATGCAGTAAACATTCTAGTTTTGCCAAAGTATAAGATTGGCTTGGTGGGTGAAATAGAAAAAGATTATAGTGTCTAGGCTCCTAGTTAAGACATTAAGTTGGGTTAAACTAATAAACGTAGATAAAAAAAGTAGGTTAAAACTTTAATTTGGTCTAGACGGTTTATGAGTTTAGCTTTAGATATACAGCAATATACCTCTGTTTAACTCTATGATTTAACTAAGGTTCCTAAGAGAGAATGCTTTTAACATTAAGTATAACATACACATTCTTTAAGGTTATGTACTTTGTAGATAGCCTATGCAGAACATATTTAAATGAATATAAAAACGTATCTCCTTGGGAAGAATTTGTTCATATTATGGACTCTCTCATTTACATTTGTTAAATCAGAAGTTGGAAGAATGGAATGCTTACAGAAGAAAAACCTTAGAGCTACAGTTACTGTTAAGATGAAATCTTGATTGAATGGCTGGATGGAGCCTAGCAGGTAGGTTTCAACTTCTAAGCAGAAAAAATCTGGACAAAGCCAAACATAATGGGGAGACAAATGTCCAAAAATAGTGACACATTTTAACTATTGTTCTTAGAGCCTTAGAAAGATGCTAGAATAAAAGGATTTGTTTTAGGATACATTTTCTGAAGGATATAGGTTCATACTAGGCTAACTGCCCTTTCTGGGATATTTGAAGCCAAGCCAGTTACCCCATGTAAGACTCAAACCCTGCACCTTGTGTTTGTAAGGCAAACACCTTAGCCATTAAGCCACCCTCCCAACATGAAATTGAAAGCTCAAAAGACTGTCATTATTTATTGATTACAATCCTTAATGATTTGCCACAAAACCACAAATGTTATGTGGAATAGACCAAACATTTGAGGTAAAAATCTGGACATTCTGTAGAAAATCTGGACAGTTGAGAGGTATGGGCCTCCAGTCAAACTATACTTTCTTTACAGAGTTAAAATATCTTGTTTGTAGTGACTGTTATTTAATGGTAATTATATTATTAAACTTATGTCAGTAAATAGTGATAAAAATAAAAGCAACTTGCATGTATGTAAGACAAAGTGCAAAGAAAGGGAATGTGGTATCATGTATTGACCAAACATATTTGTTCAAACTGTTCAAATTATTCAAATCTATGAAATCATTTTGGCATGTTTATGGGCTACACCCAAAAACATATAAATTCAACTTAATATTCCATTGCTGTTGTTGAAGTTGAGCATTGATTCATTCCAGTTGAATAATCTTAATATTTTTCTTTGTACGGATTGCTATTCTAAATGTCCCGAAGTAATTCAGTTGTGAGATGTTGTTGTTGTTGTTTAGCCATTTAGTTGAATCTGACTTTTTATAACCTGAAGTTCTATCAAGATTTGATTCTTCAAGGACTCGCAAATTTATTCACATTGCTTCAGTATCACTATCCATCCATGTCATCCTCTGCCTCTCGGTCCCCCTTCTTCTTTCTCCTCGGATCTTGTCCAGCATCATTCCCCAGGATTCATGAATCTTGCACCAGGCACAGGCATAGCGTAGGTGGAATAATGCCAAATATGGCCGAAGAGAGATTCAGGTACGATCCAATTCCACGTGCACTACCGGCGTATGCCAGAACTGCGCAGCCCTCGGCATAGGTATGCTAATCACCCCATGCGCAGTGTTGCACCATGCAAATGAAGGCAGATAGCGATTCATGAAGTGGTGTAGGCATAGTGTAAGCCCAGGGAAATGTAAACCAAAAAACATGGTTTACATTTTCCCAAACAGAACATCAGAGCTATGGAAGCAGTCCAGACTCATGTATTACAAAGTTAACATATGCCAATGGCTAAATACACAGCTAATGGCATAAGAAAAGATGCATAACACCGAAAAAACAACATTTAATGTCATGTCCACAGTAACGCACAGTACAACCACAGGGCATGTGTGTGCAAACAGGAACATAAAGAAAATATATAAAAATGTCATAAAATCGCAATGTAATACAAATCAGGTTTTCACCATAATACGCAATGGTAGGCATGGAACACCACAACCAAGGTGCAAGGGTTGCTAAGGGTCTGCGACAGTGTTCGGCATGGTAATTATAAATTAGTAGTCAATGCCATGCAAATGAGGCAGGTAATACTGAATCACAAACGTCCCACCAGATGAAGGATGTACCAAACAGCGCAGCGCTATAACACCGAGGAGTGGCTTATAGGAAATACGTGACATCAGCAGAGGGGTGTGCCACCATAGCAGTAAGCACATTGGAGCAATGCAAATCTGGCCTGGCCATTGCTAAGCAAAGCTGCAGGACAGGGGTGGGGAGAAAGGTATAGAATCGTTCAGCTGAGAGCACACATGGTGCCTGAAAGCACATGTGTATGGGGAGGAAAACGTGCCCGAAACCCGGGAAGTGGATGCACGCACCGCGAACAATAGCACAAATAGGAAGATCAGGGGAAGAAAAGAAGGAAATGCCAAAGTAGGGTAATTGGAGTACTACTGAGCAATTAACACCAATCAACTCACGGCGGCCAAACGACGGCATCTGACAAGTCTGCTCGCAGAAACATGCAAAACAAGATAGGGGAGGCATTGGATTGCAAAGAAAGGAGGGGAGGCATTAGATTGCAAAGATAGGAGATCTGTCATAGCAGAGCAAAGCAAACCAACAGTAGACCGGCAATAGCACACATTATGCAAGATAAGCCAGGTCTAGGAAAGTACAAATGAAAGCAGGCTGCTGGATGCATGCCAGAAAATGGTAGGTGGAATGTGCAGAAATGTTAAGGGAAGGTCAAGAGGTAATCCACGGCAGGCAAATGTAATTCAATACCAAAGGCACCACAATAACAGTTCTGGTAGTAAAACACATAAGATACCCTGTAGCTACGATTGTACATACACACCCTATGACATCATCTGTGTTCACAGAACAATACTATAAAGTGTGAAAGCACCATACACACACCTGTGTATTCCCAAACACTGCACCATAGGTGTAAACACACAGGGAACTTTTAAAATGTACATGTTGGGAGCTGCCATAGCTGTGATTCATCAGCATGTCTTAGAGACTGACGGTGTTGTGGAGGATGATGCCAACAACCACCGCAGGCCCCGGAGGAGGAGAAGAGTGTTCAGACCAATGGTAAACTACCAGGGGCTACATGATCTGGAGATAGTAGAGCGTTACAGGGTGGACAGGGACATCTTACAGAAAATAGTGGAGCGGTGCCGGCCACGCCTGAGAAGCAGAAGCAACAGCGGGGAACCCATCCCAGTGCACACAAAGGTATGTGTAAGCTTGCTAATACTAGCCACAGGTACCTTTCATAGGCCAACTGGAGATATAATGGGGATCTCACAGGCATCAGCATCCAAGGTACTACACCAGTTTCTGGATGCCATGTTACCACATGCCAATGAGCATATATACTTCCTCCGAACTCAGGAGGAGTTGGCCAGCAATATGCGTCACTTCCACTGTGTGGCACACTACCTGGAGGTAATGGGTGCGATAGACTGCACGCACACACAAATCAAGTCACCACCCGGTGATCATAGTAGGCGCTACATAAACTGCAAGGGATTCCACTCCATCAACTGACCGGTCGTGTGCAATGCCCAGGGCATTATCATGGATGTGTGTGCTGGCAGCCCTGGAAGCTACCATGACTCCCATATCTGGCATGCCTCACAGCTGTATCAGGTATTTGTGAGGGGGGACATCCCACACGGCCACCTTGTGGGGGATGCTGGCTATGCACTGGAGCCATGGATGATGACCCCCATCAGAAATGCACACACACCCATGCAAGAACGCCATAATGAGTCACACGCACAAAGCAGAATCATCATAGAGCGTGTGTTCGGGATGTTGAAATCACGGTTCCGGTGCTTGGACACATCTGGTGGAGCCTTGCAGTACTCTCCAGGCACGTGTGCCCACATTGTCATAGTATGTGCCATGCTACATAATATGATCCTGCGGAAACAGCTGCAGCAGGGACAACATGGTGAAGGCCCTCATAGCCCACCGCAATTGCTAAGGCCATCACAGGCACAGAGGGATTCAGACCACGAACACACTGTGCCAGCCCCAGAAGGCAGATGAAGGCATGCCGAATATGCCTACGCCTTGGCAAAGAGGGGAACGTATAGCACATATTCTGACAGTGTAGGCCCCTATGGACTGACATACCTCTCCACCTGCACACACAGTAAAATGGATGGCACACAAACATGACCACCTGTAAATTGTAATGTATAGGTGGCCACTGTGTGAATCCCACATAGGCAGCCCTCAAACATTGCACACACAACAGCTATAGGAACACAGAATGTCAACACCTGAACAGCACATGCGCCTATCAGCATATGGTGGTGCTGTGTGTATAGGTTCCCAGGTACATCAGTAGGTACACAGCCGATTGTCAGAGGCCATACACCAAATGGGGCAAACAGTGTCCACTGTCGCCACAACATTGAGTAACCAACTGTCACTTAGTGGAGCAGAGGCAATCGCGGGAGCACATGTGTGTAAGCACTGTTCTGCACACACTCAGCACAGAGTCCCTGCTGCGTTAATGAGGGGCTCTACATAATGTAATCATGGATGTTGTGTCAAGGCATGGGGTGTACCCATAACAGGTATTCGTCACTCCAGCATGCTCCACCTACGGTCGTTTTGAAGGTCTAGCACAGTATCGTGTGTGACTCACTGTGACATACATACCCAATGCCGGAGCGCATCCTGTAAACATCACATGGACATACCATTAACTGGACTCATGCATATGTAAACTAACTGAGTTACCCATGTGAGTGCAGTATGGAGTAACAGCCATAGTATACTCCACATACAAAATGACATAACACGTGTACAAATCCCAGATGTCCAACTGTTAAATGCAGTGACCATTGTGCATGTTCCCGGTCACATGTCCTGCAAGGGATATAACATAATCCCGAAGGCACGAGTAATGCATGTCGGATGCAGGTCATAAGATCATGTTTATCACACGTTAGCGGGAATATGCATTGCCCACTACTGGTAAGCAGCGTTTAAATATGACTATACTGATATGCGCGAAACAGGGATAAGCTTCTCCGAATATCGCGCAGATCATAGTCAATGATGTCCAGCACAGGTGAAACCAGCATTATTCACCCCTGTACTAATAGTGCCTGCTCTGAAGGGTAAAACAACCACTGCCAGGAGTAGAACACGCAATCATGTATACAATCACCAAACAGTATTGCTAGCCAAATGTACCTATGGTAGGACAGCCACCTCTTTAAATGACCAATGTGGGACATACGTCAGATGTCTGCAGGCCAACACATACACCCGGCCAGTACAAAAATCAGAACTTCACTGTTTTACCTAGATAAAAGCTTATTCTAGTAATGTTTACTTACATATTCTGTTTCTATAACATATAGGTGGTTCAGCTACAGAATAACTGTTGTATGCAACTATTACATAAACTATAGGAAATAAGTATGTCCTAAACTCTCAGGACATTTGCCATATTTACAGATATTTTGCAGGACACAACTGCCCAACGAGGGACTGTCCCTTGCAAAGTGGGACAGCTGGTAACCCTAGCCTACGGCAGGTGGGTAATGTGACAGGTACAGACACAAACGTGCGGAGTCCAGGAAACAGTATACACTGACAAGTACACAATGAAAGGTGTAGCTTGCCTGTCACTTTCCTTGTCAGATATATATATATATATATATATATATATATATATATATATATATATATATATATATACACATATATATAATACAGATAGAAAGGGTGATAGAGTGATGTATGTTGATATATACGGATTCAATGATATCTGCAAATATATATAGATAGGTCAACGACATTCATAACACCTTGGAGGTACAAATAAATAGGATACTGCCAACTATGGAATGTGTAACATATCAACACGTATAACCACGAGGCTGAAAGACCGAAAGAACACAGTACCGGAACAGTATAACCGCGAGTAATAGTATGACAATATGAAGGGACATTTAGTTACCGCTGCCGGTGTTGCGGTCCATGTAGGTACTGTGTTCAACTGTGTTTGTGAGTGTCGTAGTCTGTGTATGTGTGTGTTGAGGGTGCCGTGTGTGTCTCCATGTGACTGTAGTGTGTGTGTGTGTGTCCGCATCGTGTGTCTGTTAGTGTCAACTCGGAGGTAGATCATTACGGTAGGTGTGGGTATACTAGCCATAGGCATACGGTTACCACCTGTCCCACATTAGGAGGGACAGCCCCTCCCTGGGCAGGTGTGTCCTGACATAAAACATTACAAAGGGCAACTGTCTGAGATTGTAGGACATTATTATGTCCCATATATTATGTAATAGTTGCATTAAATAGTTATGCCTGTATGTAAGAAACGTAAATGTTACATGCAATATGATAAGTAGCCAAATTCCTACAACAATAAGTATGTACTGAGGATAAAAGTATGTGCTATCCTGTGTACTGACCGTGGGTATGTGTCAGCCTGTAAAAAGAGATGTATGTCTCGCAAGTGTCCCACAATGTCCATATGAAAAGGTGCCAACCCATGGCAAAGAGGTTCTGTCACCAACACAACTGCAATGACTGCAAATATCTGGGACAGAAATACACGGGATAGCTGTCATTTAGACATATCCCTTTACATATCACTGCAATTCCGGGGGTATGGAAGTATCAACCTCACCTGCATACTATATAGAGACCAATTAACAATGGCCCAATGTAAAGTCCCATAACATAAGTCTACTAACTGATAGCTCTTTAATTACGGATGGAGCCCACACATATATATGGAATATGTAGAAATGCAAGCCCCACAAACCTGTATATGCTACATACACCCACCGACATCCCCCACACTAGAAACTGTAGCAATACAGACTGTAATTACAGCACAAACATCCAGTCAGTCAATTACATCTGCAGAACCGTTTTGTTTGCAATAGTCCGTTATCAGACGGTTGGGATGACAGGTACACCCACATGTTGAACCACATACTCTAGCTGTCACACACAATCCATGGGGGACATGAATCCAAAGTATACTTGTCTCTACACATAGCAGTTGCAATTACACACAACAAAACACAATACAGGCCGTCTCCCCGAAGTTAGGGCAAATGGGCAACGCCCAAGTGGAGAAATCAATTATACCCCACTGTTGCCACGTAATTGGTGAATGGAGTATCTGCACAGCTGATGTGCAAGTAATTAGTCACTCAGGAACACCAATTGGTGGCAGGAAACCCACATGTTACAGGTATCGACGTATATAAGAATGACTTGCCAGACATTCAAACCGTATGCTCATATCATATACTTGTTTAAGCAGTGTAAGAGAGATAGAGACAAAAGTTCGGAATGAAAACAAGGTATGTAGAACACTCGGTATGTACGTTTATGTATAGCATGTTTTGTATTGATTATTTAGTGTATGTATAGCCTGGTTTGCATGAATTAAAAGTGTCTACAATGCATAAAGTGGGAAAACGTATTTATGTAGTGATGTCTTGCTGAGCATACTAACGCTTGTAGAAACCGTGCATCCAGCAGTAGGCCACAAGGTACACATCACAGACATCACAAGGGATGCTCCATGAGGGCTTTAAACAGAGCAATTCCATACAACCCGCCGTCAGTGGTAGGGCATGTCCAACAAGTATGTGCCATAGCAGGGGATAATATATGTTGATAAACTGTCACAGTAGGCATGTGTATGGGCATATAACGACAATGACATGTCTAAGGTGGTCCCGCTGTGCAAGTATGCTTTGCATTATCGGATACTATGCAAAATATATGTAATGTATAGTATTGTAGGTAGATATGTCAGATACTGTAAACAGCATAATAGACATATCATGCATACCAAAGGTATCGTCTATTGGCATGTACAATAACAGGATACATATGGCTTGTAGGCATGAGACAGTGTAATAGCATGATAGCTAATCTGAATGGAAGGGCTACCAAGTAACCATGCACAGAGGACATGTAATAGCTTCACAGGTTCATAGTGGGGTACTATGCAGTCTGGCAAGTCTATGTGTAAGCACAACTACAGTGTTTACACCAGTGGCACCTCTCTAGGGTAGTGTCCTGTGAACAGCAGAGCCATGTGCTACCTGCACCTCTGCACAGTACAGCCACTGCAGTGATCCCTGGCGTACATGTGTCTCCCAACCACCAAGTGAGGTATCACATGAACAGTGCTACTGAGTGTCCCTGCATGATGTACATAGGACTCATGTTCCAAAGCATAGTGAGTGTCCAGTTTGGGAATGTAACCCTCAAGCACATCCCACTCATCGTTGCTTGTGTGCACATATCCAAGAGCATGTTGCTCACAGTGGCTTTTGCTTATGTCGCGTATGTGGAGTATATCCATAAATATTGTTGTGGACATGGGCCCTGTCTGTTCAGCAGAGGTACCCCTGAGTATGTAGTATGCAAATGTGTACAGACGTGGTGTCCGTACGTCAGCCACATACTTTAACTGTTGGAGCTCAATAAACGTCATGGCATGTTAATGTTGTGGTATGTAAAGCTGCAGCTGTAGTGTAAGGTACACTCTAAACGGGGTTGTGTACCCTTGAATGTGTGTAGATGTCTGGAGTTCAGAAGTGCAATGGGTGCCTATGTACCAGCTACACACCCAGTACAGATAAGTGTGCCCACGTAGAAGGATATCCACTCCCAATGGCAATATGGTAACCACAGGAGTGGGTGCAACATACATGTGTACTACAAACACGTACAATGTGAAATTTATGTAGGGGACTACCACCCATGTGATAGTCAGTGGGTGAATGGTGTAATGCAAAGGTGATGTTCATGCACCTTGTGTCATGCAGCTTGGAGGCCATGATATTCATATCAGGTATCTGTCACAGTGACACCCATATGGATGGAGTCAGTATCAGCTGGTGGATCAATCATGGTGCTTTGTATGCATGGGGTTTGTAAATCTAGGCAGGGAAAGTCCCTCTGTGCTAGCCTGTACCTCAGGGAAGCATATACTGAACATGAGGGGCCCTATGACTGACAACTGTGGTATGCCAAGTGTAACTAAAATGCAGTAGGTACTATGGTATGCTACCCTCATTGTGTGTGTCCTATCCATGAGCCACGTTGCATAACATCCTGAGACATAGGGTACGATATGCAGGTGGATGTGTATGTTGTCAATACCAGAATGGAGAACGGTGCTGAAAGGCATTGAGAGGACAATGTAGGATGTGTGGACCCCTGTACCATCATCAACTACCCTGGTAACTGTATGAAAGGAGCCCAGCAGGTGTAGGGGCCATGATCTGCCCCTAACAAGTCCAACCCGGGTGGCATCAAAGGACCGGAGCCCAACAATGTTTCTGTAAATGACGTTCATGATGATGTGCCCCATAGCTGTGCAGAACAGTCCAGTCAGGTGTGTAGGACTATAGTCCCACTCATGCATTGTGGCGCCACCTGTGTGGAGTGTGATAAATGTTGCTGTGTGCCATTCAGGGGCCACAATGTCTGATACAAGGCTATTACTGAATATGGTGGCCGAGTGGGGAGACATGTTGTTCAGAGGTTTGTGGACATCACAGCCTGGGACTTTGGAAGGTGACATGGGTCCAGTCTCCCAGGACATATAGAGTGCAGGTTAATACTGTGTAGGTGTGACTGCAGGGACACCGCAATGTTCCTGCATGGATTGTGGCCCTGTAGTGAGTGAGAGGGTGTAATGTTAGCATTGAATCCATCCGCCAGCATATTGCCAACATCACCTGGGTCTGTAATGTTCCTGAGAGACAGTTGTATGTGAGAGCAGATATGGGTATTGCCATTGACTACTGACATACCACCATAATGCCTTGTGGTACACCCCGGAATGTGTCGCAGTAATGTTTGCGTAGCTAGTCTTGGAGTATGTGATGAGGGATCCCATGGCCATACCGAGGCTGGCCAGTGAGCTACCCCACCCATGGGATTGTACACCACTGTGCAACAGCCTCCACCTGTTGTTGTAAATTATGTCCAAGGAACATGACCACCAGAGTGGCGTCTGTTATCTGGTGTGTACCATCATGGCTCTGTGTGAAATAGCATGGTCCATGCAGTCGTGTACATGCCAATGAAGTGCACTGGGGTATGTTTCAGTATTTGTATGTGCATTGTCCATCTGCACGGGTGTCATGACGTTAACTACCGCTGTCATAAGATGTCTGTAGTAAGTGTTGTAGTACTCATGTACTGTGTATGCCGTGAAGGGTGTGGTGCCGGGATGTGGCTAACTAGGGTGTTTAGAATATGTTCAGAATCCACCAATGAGGGGATAACCCCAGGTGTGGAATACCAGTCACATGTTAGTAGTGTTCATGTTAAGGATAATGTTGGTCTTGGAGGTGGTGTGTATGGGTTGATCCAGCCAAGTGGAGGTTATGACTCACGGATGTGTCGGTACATGAGTGGTTATCCCAGATAAGTGTGGGGTAGTGTCAGTCACACATCAGTAGTAGCTGTCTGAGCCCTACTGTCCAGTACACCAACAGATGAGGTGCGGTAACCGTGGGGTATGTTGTTGAATCTGTAGCTTGTTACAATGTGTATAGTGGTTCCGGACAAAGTTAGTTGCACATGGAGCACCTCTGATGCATTGTGCTAAGTAACTAGCCAGGATGTGTGTACAAAATAGTGGGATATGGGAACATCTCAGACGTTGGTGTGCCGGTCCAGGTATGTGCCTGAAATGTATGGTCTGTTTGCAGGTGTGCTCTGCAGAGCCTAGAGGCAGGTCCCAGTCACTGCAGAGATATTGAAGTGGTGCATTATAAGGTGTGCCTTGCCTGCTTGCATCACAGAGGAAGATGCAAGCATTGTGTCACATGACCCCATGTCTTGCTTGCCAGTTAACATTCTGCCAGTGACTGTTTGTGGAAACTGTGCAAGACAAGCAGTATAGAAGCAGCATGAGCCTTACATGTGATTTGTACTCCCAGGGCTGACAGGTGCAGGTCATCTGTGCCAAAGCATTGTGTTTGACCAGGTCAGTCAAAGTGGACAGATACCAGATGCCTGTGGAATGACAGCAGAAACATAGGCAACTGTTGAAGTGACACAGTCAGTTGTTGTACAGTGGTATTGTGTCCGGATTAATGCATAATGCTCCCCAGGGCTTGGCCCACACCTTCAGGGCTACAAAACTGGTGAGCTATTGCATGTCCGTGCACACATAGTCTGTGAAGTGGTATCTCAGGCAGTCACACTAACATGGAGAATGACAGTCACATCATACCTGGTGAGGTGTGGCATGGGTGCATAGGTTATGTTGCAAAACCAGTTACCCAACAGCAAGATGTAAGCGACTATCACCTTGTGTAGCTTGCTGTGTGTAACTGCAGTGTGCCAGCCTACAGAGTCACCTATGACTGGTGTGTTGTGTATGTTATAACACCCTATTGGCTGTATGTGATGGGCACACATGAGTCTGTGAGCTATAAGTTGGTGATGTTGTGTTCCGTGATGGGGGCTGCCTCTGGTGCCTACACAGAGTATGGAGAGGTACTGCACAAGTTGTCCCCGTATGTGTGGCCTGTGGTGGAGATCATGTGTGACTATGTGATGAGTGGGGTGTGTTGCGAATGTTACACATCCCCACATGACTGTCAGGTGCAGTCAGGGTTGGTGACAGCATTACCCCCAGCAGGGCTACATAAGTGTATCCCCCACAGGCTGTAGCGTCGTATGTTGGGAGGTGAGCATTGAATGTGTACATGAGACAATTGCTCTATTGCCACATGTCTGAGATATCCATCATATAGACTGGCAATAGCACTGGTACGTGACAGTTGGACATGCCTGTATATACAACCATGTCTCACAGGATATGTGAGTTATGTGTGTACAACAGCTGTTGTACCATAAGCAAGCTGGAAATATGAGGACAGCCAGTGTACCTGTGGGAAATGGTGTGGAATGGGTGCTATATTAATCAGTAGTTCATGAAATGTCCACAAGTTCTGAACAAGTGCTTAGCATGAACATACAATACAGATAGGGTGTTGGATAATATCAACCCACAAGTGGTGACGACAGTCATAATGGGTGGCGCCGCACTATAACCCTGCGGAGTATGGTCTGCATGTCCCTGAACCATTATCAATGTAGATGTTAGCAGTACAGATGTACAAGACAGTATGGATGTTTGATTACAAATACCCTTGTATGTCACAGGAGTGTTCTACCAGTGGCCTGTTGACAGACTCACAACTACAAAAGGTGCCAGAGTGACATGTGCATATCACACCAGTGCCAGCTACAGTAAAACAGGGTTAATGTGCTGTACTCCACCCTCATTGTAGCCCATACCACACAGACAAATGTTAGGCATCTGTGTATGTGAGGATGTGAATGGCCATGATCTATGAGCAATAGCTGTGTCAGTGTTGTGAACAACATACAGAATGGGCTGTGTGGGTGAGGTGTGTGACATATGTGCACATTCTGATGGATGATATCAGCATTGTCACTGCTAGGTGAACATCCCTGTACCCATTAACTACCACCTAGGCTGTGATCAACATTATGGACACTGTGTAAGGGATGGTGCTGTGCAGTACACCTCCCTGACTTGGTGATGTCTCCAGGCCCCTTAGGTAGTCATACGAGGTACCCATCTCATGACAGGGTGCCATCCATGAGCACGGAGAGCATTGGACAGGCATATACAGCACTGGGGTGACCAATATTGGATCACATATCACCTTTAAGGGGTAATGGCCATGCGTGGATGGGCGATACCAGCCTTCACAATCCTCACCTCCACTATGCAGCATGCTGTCTACCTTGCATAAAGACATTTGCTACACCATGATGATGGACATGCTGCATGCCCATATCCTGATCTGAAAGACATGGACAGCCACCGTTCTAATACTAGGATTGCCACATGCTGGACAGATCCCTGTGCCATACATGTGACATACTCCTGCCATACCATGCAACCCTGTCCGTCAAAGCTGCACATGTCATCCCAGTCATAAATGGTGTGATGGCCGTATGGTAGATGTAGTATCAACTGTCTGGATCAGTAATGTGGCACTGAAGCACCTCACGATGGCATAATGGCTGTCAGTTACAGCTAGGAAACCTTGCTCGTACATGCTATGGTTGATAACCATCCCTGCATATGACGTCTGATTAGCCATTGTCCCATGTCTATCACATGTGCAACACAGGCGATCCGTGGCAGGATGTTGAACAGCTGTACAGTGCAATGTAGATGTATATGGCAAAACACATGCATGTACACGTTACCATGTGTATGTGTGCATTGTCACTGCTCAAGTCCATTAAGGCTGTGCCTGTGTTAATATGTGACATATACACAGCATCACGGTCAACAGCATTACCATGGACACATCCAGGCATGTGCAGATAGGTAAGAACACCAGTGCAGGCAAACAGATATGCCCACATCAAGACAGCATTCACATGGAGTATGAACACTATAATGAGGTGGCACACATATATGGTGATGATACCCAAAGCATAATTGGTGTTACATGTGTGTGACACAAACATATCAGTCGTGTCAGTGTCATGATGATTTGCAAAGATAACTGTGCAGATGTACTAGATGTCATAGAAATGTATGTGCAGCAGTATCTCTGTACATCTCTGAAACTGTGACCTGTCACCATCATTATGTCTTACAGATAATGCCTCGTACACGCCTTCCAGCGTACAGCCACCAGGAGGATGATGTCCTCATCCCGTACCTCCATGAGAACTATGAGGTGTTGTTCAGCCATGTGCCACAGCATGCTCAGCAGCGGGATGACCTGTGGCAGCATCTGCGCAGGAGGGTGAACGATGTGGGTGGCCATAACCGCACCTATCAGCAGGTGCGCAGACACTGCACAGACCTGATACGACATGCAAAACAGCGTGCCACTGCAATCGCCAGGGAACAAGGTGGAACAGGTGGTGGGCCACCAACCCGACCCCCACTCACACACACTGAGGAGTTACTGGCCAGTCTGGGGACACCCTCAGAACAGCATCCACAAACACTAACTGTCATCGTGGAGGTGGGTGTCTCCCAACCAATGAGCCTGGAGTTACCTGGTAAGTCAGTACTGCACATATGGCTACTATATCCCATTTATGTGTATGTGTCACTGTACATTATGTAATGTAACAACATATGCATGGTATGTGGACACACATGCTGCATCCTACAGTATGCTACTCTGTGTACGCTCACATGTGCATACTATATGCTATTGTACAGGTGAATGTGTTAACATGCACAGTGCACCCTGTGGCTGTCATACAGTCATGGATAATGTCCATACTGCTGTATCACCTCTATACAGGTACCTCAGGCGTGCCGCACAGACAAGAGTCCATTGCAGGTGAGACTGTCATCAGTATCAGGCATGTAAAAGCATAGATCTATTTGCCATGTGGCCAGTTAACACTTGTACACTTGATGTTCGTTCCATTCACGATATACAGGTCGCGTCACCCATCATTCACACAGGCCACCCATGTGCAATATATACAAACAAACTGACACACCGACATGAAACCAGAGTATTTGTCATCGCTACATGTGTGGTCAGCTGTGCATACAATGGTGGAGGTGTTCTACAATGGAGGCATATGTACTATACAGTGGAACAACATGTGTGGTACTCAAACAGTACCACACAGTGAGATGTGATATGGGCAGCCCACAGGAGTCACCATTGTGTTATATGCCCCTGCAATGGGTGCACACATTGCCATGTGCCATCTGACATGTCCCAGACATGTAGAGTATTGCCTGCAATAATGTCACACTATCCCATAACCCATACCCCACATACAACCTGTTGTCTGCATAGCCCTGTGGATGGTGACATATCTGACATTTATGGGTGTATGTCATATGGGACAACACAGACATGTGTGATAGATGGCCATCATACACATTTGTCCAACACATGTGCTCACATGGCCATGGGGGATGGCCAGAGATACGTAGCCACACAGTAGATGTGATGTGTATACACCATGTTTCACATTGTCCACACATGGTCCAATTATAGCCTTAGTTGATCGATGATACAGTTGCTGAGGTACACTGGACATCCTAAAAGCCTGTGCACAGCCAGTGGTGGTGTCACTGATGTCTACCATATAAGATGTGTTGAACATCACACCTATGTCATAGCATGACAGTAGTCACCTCTACAGCTTCCACAGACATTGACACCACATCAGGCCACAGATACTGTACATTTTCCTTGCTGCTGTAGGACATCACCATTAGCTGTGCAGCCTCGTGTGTGTGGTACAGCAATGTCATGTTGGACATGGTGAATTGACAGGTCTGCTATGTGTGGACATGGTTGCCAGGCAGCTAAGACTCTGTAGTTGTTGTGCAGGGGTGTCATCTGTAGGTCCTCCAGTGACCTGTCACATGACGCAGCATGGTTTGGTGTGTATACACCTCAGCATCGTGGGTCACAATCCACAGTTATGTCATGGGTATGCATGCAGTTATGGCTATGCAATGTGTACATACTGTATAGCAATATAGACGCCTCATGATGCCATGCAATGGCACAGTGTCTGTACTTCACACTGTAGAGCAATGTAGATGGCTCACACTACACTTCCATGCACATGCACATCTGCTAAACATGCATTCTATCTGTAGGGCATACAGACAACACCTCAATGTGATGGCCATTACGACGCTGTACATGTCAGGACACCATTGTGTCAGACATGTATGTGTGTTAATGCACACATCAGCAGATTACATGTCAAGGTCACGTCAGCTATGTGTACTGTTATCCTGTTCTGGTCCACATGGTGTATCATGGGGATGCATGCATACTACCATGATTGTGTGAACTGCATGGCTACTGATAAAACACCTGCTTGCTGTATTGTGCACCCCAGGGGATATGCTTACTGACACAGCTAATGTCAGAGCTGCATGCCGTCTGCTGTATCACAGGCATGCTGCATGCCATCTGTCAAATCACATGCATGGTGTGTGTCTGTGTCTGTGTGTGTGTGTGTGTGTGTGTGTGTGTGTGTGTGTGTGTGTGTGTGTGTGTGTGTGTGTGTGTGTGTGTGTGTGTGTGTGTGTGTGTGTGTGTGTGTGTGTGTGTGTGTGTGTGTGTGTGTGTGTGTCTATTGTAATTTAGACTCTTTCTTTGCTTTCACAGGTGATGTAGGTGCGTTACCCTCCTGCGATCCATCTGATGTTAGTGTCCCCACAGATACTAGCAGTGATGAACATATTCATGAGGTACAGGCAGGGTTGCAGGGGCTGAATCTGTGCCAATGGTTGCTATCCCAGCTATGTCCCCCTCTTCCCCGCACACAGTTCTGCTGCCAACACATACCGCATCCCCGGTGGCCATAGAGGAAGGACAGTCAGCATCTGTTAGCATGGAACAGGGATGTATGGTGGCTACAGAAGGTGTGTCGCCACACCATGGTGTCAGTGTAATGTCTGCAGATGTGCCACACAGGCATGTGGCTAGTGCTGCTCGTAGAAGGACCTTTGGCAGACATGCACCTGCAGGACAGAGCGCAGCAGCTGGTATTACCAGACACATGTTCCAGACTGTAATGGTGGCACAGGCATGTGCTAAATGGCAGAACAGAGAAGGGCAGAGGCTGCAGAGGGCTGGAATCCATACCCTAAATGACAACATCCAGGCATTGGCAAATGCTCAACAGCAGATTGCTAATGTTCTGGACAGGCAGTTGGGTGTCATGGTCGGAATCCTTGACCACGGCATGGCAATCCACGAGTGTGAGCTGTCTGTGCTGGAACATCTGGTAGGAGTGAGGCGTAGGCCACATGGATGTAGGCAAGCTACACCACCTAGTGCAGGTCAACGTGAGCGTGCCACCTCACATGTCCGCTCCCATAGTGCCAGTAGCAGTAGCAGTGCAGCTGGTGCTGCGCTGTCCACACCAGGACACAGCAGGCCACGTGGATGTGGCCCTGGACATTCCCAGTGGGGACATGGTTCCAGTGGACATGTGTCGTTGGACAGTAGCCAATCTGTACCTCTGCCTGGTAGTGCCCGTGCAACCCCTGGCAAGCACAGGTCACGTGGCCATGGCCGGACACAGTGAGCTGTACAACCTGGTCTGTACAATCTGGAGCTGTCAATAATACCCCTGTGTAGGCCTCACAAAAGGCAGAACTGTGTGCACACATACACGCACACAGCAAACACATCTGTAGGGCACCACAACACCCACATGCATACTGAACAGACATGTCCAATCATATCACTGGCCCTTACCCACACACATGATGTCACCCATTGGTGCAGCCTATGCCACTGGCACACATTATCACCCTGTGCATATGATGAAGCCTGTGTTGCATCCCTGTCATCCACACCATCGGTGCAGGGACATGCTCAAATGGTCTGATGCACAGGGTGAACAGAATAGTGAGATGTGTATATTACATTAGTTGTGTATGACTAGTGAGGGAAGTGTATATTACGTTAGTTGTGTAAGAATGGTGAGAGACGTGTATATTACATTAGTTGTATACTGTAGCAGACATACCATGTAGTACAGGTGTAGCATGCATTGTTATATGTGCACAACCATGTAGTACAGGTGTAGCATGCATTGTTACATGTTCACAGTATGTGTCTCGGTAACAACAGTAACAGCATGTTGGTAATGATGCTCTGGTTCCCTCCTTATGGTCTACTTGCATGTTTCTTCAGGTAGCAGTGTTTGCAGTCTCCCATGTGTAACTGTAGAGTACTCACAGGCATGTATGGCAATCTCAGCATGCTATACGTAGCCTCAACCAGACAGCTGGAAAGTCTAACATACCACAGATGTCCACACATATACTGATCCAGCAGCCTGTGTGCAGTTTAATAGGCTACAGTGGCTAGAGACATGACATCCATACCAGGTCACATCACAGGTATGCTGACATGGTGCAGGGGTTGTACACAGCGGTCTGGACAATGATAATGTTAGAGGCCACTTGATAGCAAGAGGCCTCACTATGTAGCAGTAATACCCTGTCACAGTACAGGAACATGCCCACACTCATGGGGTCGACAACACTACAACGCACACCCCATAGTGTTGAGGTGAGGACACTTGCCTATGTGATCATCACCCTCACAGTACTGTGCACCCACAAGATGCGACACAGAGAAGGGACATGTACAGGTAGCCAGTACGGCTGACACCGATGGCACCAACAGGGTAGTAGACTGCATCACCATGAGGGGTTGGGATCCTGTGTGTTCTGTATGGTAGCATACACCTTCACTCCATGCACCAGACAGCCATACATACATACACACAGACACACACACTGTGGAGACCACAACTGTCTTACACATACGGATAGCTGATTTGTGTGATACACACACCACACCTGCCTACGTCATGCTTTCCATGCTGCAGTATGTACAGATGTCTACAACAGTGTACAGGGGTGTGTCACAATTGGGATGTATTCCCCACCATATGTGGCATATATGGTCACACATGCAAACACACATGGCAGTACTGTGAATGATACACCTGCTATATGATTATACATCTGACAGACATGCAGCAGTATTGGCCGCATTATGTGTACCAAAGCTATGTCTGGCAATTATGCTGCTATATGCACACGGGAGGATGCAAGTGTTACAGGTGTTGAGTGACGTACAGTCGGTAACACCTGAACGCTGTGTAGGTTTTATGTCTTCACCATCAGGTAACAGTAACATAGCGTACTGTTTGCACATGTAATGGTATGATGGCGTGTGACACACCTGTGAGCCATATCCGGCGAACATCCATCTACACAGGTGGATCACCACTGCACATACACACATCCATCCATACCTGATGTGCATCCTACCGTACTGTCAGTATGTCACCATATACAGGTGTCAATGATGGGGCTGCATTGCTACTGCATGTTGTAGTTAGGCACAGATGAGTTACTTACATCAGCTACTGCACATGCATGGCAGCTGCATGCACACTACAGTTTGTACATGTGTGTTGGTCCTACATGCCTGTCATGTAGCCATGTTTGTATGCATTGCAATCGGTGGACATGTGTGTTGACATACATAACACATGGAGTGTTGTATGATATGATGGGTGCCATGGGTAACTAGTACAGAGGGAATGTGTCCTCAGTCAAAATTGCTACCTCATGTACTGTTGGCATTCAGCAGCCATGGACCCACCTTCCATTTGTGTGAGTATGATTGCTGTAGCCACTTGTCTGCACAGAGGACAGCAAAAGCTATGCTATGTACATATGTGTTGTGTGTGTGGTCCATGCACATATCCATTGCAATTACATGTATGACATATCCAAACATGTGTGTTCGTTGGTGTATAGTGACAGTCATCTGTCACAGCTGTGTAAGACCCAGGGCCCCTGTTATGTGTAGAGCCAACCTGGTTATGTACAGTGATATCATTGCAATGCATAACACATGATGGAACCCTGTCGGTACATGTGTAGTCTGCACAGTTGCTGTACAACTATGTACAGTCCAGTGGTCATGAGTCACACGGTGTTCTGTTGATGTATTGCTGGTCCAATGACATGGTGATGTCCGAGGGCTACATTGTAGACTGCGGTGAGTGCCTCTGTGATCTGCACCTGAAACATCTGTGATGGCTCCTGAGTGTGTACTGGTCAGTACATGTGAGTGGCCTTCATGTACATGGGGACAGTAATACCATACTGTGCCCTTCCGTGTTTGGTATCCATGTGCATGCAAGATGGCCCTTTGCAACTGCTAAGTGTGTGAGCATGCCCAGTATGCCATTGTGTAGTTGGACACACAGTACATTCCAAACTGCGCCCTTACGTGTTTAGAATCGGTGTGCATGCAAGACGACCCTTTGCAACTGTTAAGTGTGTGAGCATGCCCAGTACGCCATTGTGTAGATGGACAAACAGTACATTCCAAATGGACATGTGATACTAAGCGTGTGTGAATGGCCAGTGACACCTTGTGTCGGTGAAGTGCCTCTGTGTATGGGCATGGCCACTGACAGCCTGTATAGTGACGGTGGACATCCAGGCAACAGATGTCCATTTTCAAAGTCATGATGGATGCCTACATCGAACACACTGACAGTCTTGCAGGGTGTACTGTCTGTGGCACGTCCCGTATCTATGTAGTGTTGTTGTAGTGCTCCATAGATATTTAGTTGCCCTGATCACACCACTGCCGTGTGTTTGTCTACGTCTACCTTGGGACAGTAATATGCTTTCAGACTGCTCACTCTCTATACATTCCCTATCGGCATCTTAGCCCTGCCAAGTGTGTGTGTGTGTGTGTGTGTGTGTGTGTGTGTGTGTGTGTGTGTGTGTGTGTGTGTGTGTGAGTGTGTGTGTGTTTCCAGCTGCCTGGGGACACAGTAATGCTTTTAGATGCCTCACACCACATACATTCCCCATCGACATCTTAGCCTTTGCGGATGATGTCACCCACCCAGAAGTATGTCTCTGGGAGTGCTGTGTTCAGTAATCTCAGTAGCATGTTCTGTAAATGTGTATTGCTGTAGTGTGATAAGGTAGTTAGGTGTATGTTCGACTCCCAGCCCTGCCAAGTGTGCATGTGTGTGTTTCCAGCTGCCTGGGGACACAGTAATGCTTTTAGATGCCTCACACCACATACATTCCCTACCGGCGTCTTAGCCTTTGCGGATGATGTCACCCACCTAGAAGTATGCCTCTAGGAGTTCTGTGTTCAGTAATCTCGGTAGCGCGTTCTGTAAATGCATATTGCTGTAGTGTGATAAGGTAGTTAGGTCTGTATTCTAATCCCAATCCTGCCACGTGTATGTGTGTGTGAGAGTTTCCCACTGCATGACAACAGTACATTGCTTTTACACTATTCACTCTCTGTAGAATCCGTACGGCGTGTTTGCCTTTGATGCTGATGCCAGCAAGCTAGACATATGCCTGTGTGAATGCTGTG
This sequence comes from Protopterus annectens, assembly GCF_019279795.1. NCBI lineage: Eukaryota > Metazoa > Chordata > Ceratodontiformes > Protopteridae > Protopterus > Protopterus annectens. The sequence continues at coordinate 675,469,864 of NC_056728.1, forward strand.
ATCTAGTAATCATGGTAGCACGTTCTGTACATGCATAATGCTGTAGTGTGATAAAGTAGTTAGGTCTGTGTTCTGCTCCGAACCCTGTCAAGTGTGTGTGTGTGTGTGTGTGTGTGTGTGTGTGTGTGTGTGTGTGTGTGTGTGTGTGTGTGTGTGTGTGTGTGTGTGTGTATATCTATTTATATATATGTAATGTAGATAGATATTGATATGTATGTGGATATTAGCACTATTGAATGTGCTGCATTATATGTATGTGAACACCTTTGATGTATGTAAATCTGCTATGGCTCTGTGATAGTGCACATACTGTGTGCTGTAGTGATCCTGGGTAATAGATGTGTAGTGACCAGTTATTTTGTTGCTGAGTATTACAAGGGACATTGACAACAATGATAGTACAGCACCTTTAAACGGTCATGTGCACATCTCAGCAACAGTCAGCAGTGGTTATTACTTTGGAGGATGAGTATGGCTCATATCACTATGTATTAACTGACACTACTATGCAAATCAGGTTAACATCACTGACTCCCGTTTATCCACAGGTTGTGATTCAGATCCCAGGAATGTATGTGTATACATTGACAGGTGCAGGACTGGAATATTGTTGAATGCATAGATGGGTGTCCATGGCCAGTAATGGCGATCTGTACAGCCTGGCAGGTATGGTCTGTGACTGTCCCACATCCTCCTGTATATGGCTGACCCATGCTGAAACTGTGTACATGCAGACACACACACATGAAACAAACAGCTAGGGCTAACACATACACACACACATTGCATCAACATTGGGCCATGCAAACACTGTTGTCCCTCACACACACACATACTTACATGTTGATTGGATGGCTCAATGACAGGCTCTGGAAAAGAAACACCATACCCTGTGCATATGATGACACCTGTGCCAACACCTGTAATGTGTAACATTGATGCAGGAACAGACTAACATGGTACTGATGCACAGGGTAGCTTTATAGCACTGTATTAATATTATACTGTTGTTAACACAAAGTGTGATATCCTTCTAGGTGTATGTAAGCAGGCATGATGCATTGCAGCTATGACCATCAATGTAGTATAGTTTACAGCACTGCTGATTCTGAAGATTTATTATCCATCCATGTGCCATTTGACTGACGTGTGTAGTATTGGCAGCATGTGTTTCAGAGTGTGCAGTACGTGTGTGATGTGTGTAGTACAGATTTATACATGCTTACAAACGTGTACACTGGCTTACACAACATTACATGGGCTTCAACATTCCTATACTAGCTTACTTGTTCTTCAACGCACGCACACGGGGTGACACGCGTGCACACATGCTTACTCGGGCTTACAGGCACGCACAGGCATGAACACACTGTCAGCAGGCTTGGAAGACACTTCAGTGATATCCATGGCATACACTGTCAGTTTCCTGGCTGTACCTAGGATAAATCATAACACGCCTCTTCCACTGATGAGTTACTGACAGCAAACATGTGACACATTGCTCCGATGGGATTACAGTGTTTTATATATACACACTCATGATGTCACCTATCATCTAATCTGATAGTCCCCTTAACCTACTCTTCCACTGTAGTGGCTTGGCCCATATGGCATGACAAATTGTGATTCACTATCCTCAGCCTCAATTGTATCGGATTGCCTACTAATGCTTGGTTACATCTCTAACAGAGCGCTTCCACACATAGCAACCAGTATTCAGTAGCCATCTTGTCTTCAGCTTGCCATTCACCTGCATAGCGAACTAACTGTTAACTAAAATTACAATTTCTTTGTGTATTTTAAATATTTTTCTTGTTTTAAAAGCGCAGCACGTTTTCGTGCCAATGAGCTATGCTTACACACCGGAAATCAGGGGAGGACAGATAGAGTTTTATTAATTTCCAATGAGGAAATATGCCACTGGCCTTATATTTGGCCATTGGCATGCCTTTTCAACTGAATTCATCCTTTATTCGCAGCTGACATTGCTCAGTTTAGCTACTTGCAGAAAGTAACTCGGTTAACATCCAAGTACATTTCTGCACATAACTCTACTCTTGCACGGACAGCTTACTGTTTCATGTATCGCAGATTTACATCATTTGCATAGCTTTCATCTACAAATGGGGTTATTTGCATATCCTAACATTGTCCAAGCAACGTTTGTTTTAGGGGCTGTCTTACACGCTCCTACAGGATATTGCTGAATAGCTCAGCAAACATCTTGCCTTGCTCTACTCTTCCTCTACTCATACACACCAGCCAAGGCTCCATGACTCCTGGCCTAAGCTTTGCTGTGTGCTAATATATCTATTTGTGGAGTATGCATGGCTGTAGGTATGCTTTCTGACCTGCTACATCTGACATTTCTACAAAGCAGCTCCCACTTTCATCATTTGTAATGGTGACAGCCCTATAGGTACTATATATACAGCTGTGACATTTGACATGTCAACACATACCTGCGGACAATACTAAACTGACTACTTTAGCGCTTTTCATACCTTCATATTTTTCTTGTAGTAGTGTAGTCGATAATACTGTTTCCTATAACATGTATCTGTTGCTGATAGAAGATATATCATTTTATTACACCACTACACACAAGAAGAAATCACAGGCCAGATGCCATTACATTCCTTTTGCAGGACACACCCGCCAAGAGTGTTGTGTTCCTCACAAAAGCCAACAGGTGCTAATCAAAGCATATTATGCTATCATCTACCTTATGTGTTCGCCGGTATTTCCGCTTTTCGTCAGTGGCAGAACTCACATGCGAGTGTGGAAGACTGAACACTGTATCGGGGACACATCATAACACCCTGAGGGACACTATTAACCTTCCACATTGACTATCACAGGGCATAAGTATTCATTCATATTTATCGCGGTACATGCTTTTGACTTATACATGTTTTGTCATTTGTCATCCCGTCTTTCTTCACACCCGTCCACCTGATATCACTAGTTCTGTATATTTATTTAGGACAGGGTTACCTTCATACCTCTCAACTGTACACATTTTGGGTAAATGTGCCGAACATAGGCTTATAATGTTGTTACTTTTTCCATAATATTGTGCCTTTTTGGTAAATTAGTGGCAGGTCATTAAGGACTGTGAGGTTAGATAATAATGACAGACATTAGTAGTTTATAACTAATAACCCTCAAAACATTCATACTAATGAATTATCCATTATTCTATCAATGTTCTACCTTTATCAGAGGAATATTTAACATAGTCCTTATTTGTACTTATTTAAATATGCCTTTGTCCAGAAGTCTTATTCTGAAAGGTTGAGAGGTATGGTTACCATCTTATTCATACGCATGTACGTCCATGATAATCACTTACATGACACTGATATAAATCCCTACGTCTTCCCCCAATGGTTTACACAATAGCCAGTAGATGGGTTCTTCATTTTTGGAAGGTATAGGCGTGTGCTATACCCACATAGGAATATTAATCACTCCCATGGGGCGGACCTAATAAATCTGTGCCAACCAACACCTGTGAACCTAGGCCCTAAATTGCATACCCATGATTCCCATACCTGACACCCCTCCACAATAGTCATAAGACATATTTAATGTGAGCGATAATAAAGTATGAAGATACTTCTAAGCACTATCCACTCTCCGTGTATCAGGACATATGTCATACATTCTGTCAACCCATAAGTTATTACCCTTGCACAAGCTACTGTTGCATGTACAGCTATACTGTAGCTGTGGATGTGACGTCCTTAGCTTCGATTATTACTGGCCGCTGCCTGTAAAAAACACTTTTTGGAGTCCTGTAAAGGACACCTATATCCATGTTTAAAGAGTAGAGCTTGCAGATTTGGCACACTAGTACTTTCCGGGCAATGGTTTTGAAAGCAGCAGTGTATTTACCTTTCTTGCATGTCTGTATGTCTATCCATAATAGCTATGACGTAACCTATTTATGTACATGTGTTATATCTACAAGGACAAATGTTTATATGTTTGTTATGTATATATCGATTAATTTAATTGTGTGTGTGTGTATATATATATATATATATATATATGTCTGTACAGTCTTTATTTCATATATTTATTTAGTTTAAGTCTGCGGATATATATCTATGCACAAATATATATATCCATATATAGATATATAAATAAACGTGTAGAAAACAGCATTCATTTGCTATGCTGTGAGCGGATTACACACGCGCATGCGCACTTGCATATCCTTATTGTGGGTTACATATGTTTACTAAGTCTTTGTGCTTACGTGGGCTTTCTTTATTGTGACGGTACCAGTACAATATCTGTAATCTGGTTAACGGACATATGCGAAACACACGTTCACCTTTACATATTTAAATATCTTTACAGCACACACGCATTCATTAACTCATATGTGCTGTAGTCATAGTTGACCCAGGACTGGATGCTGTAACCACTATACTATTGGTGTTCTGACTCATTTATATGCATACTCATAGTACATAGCTACATTAACATACGCCTCTCCGCTTTACTTACAACACAGGAATCCATTCTCCTGCTGGGAAAAACACGGTACTACATATTACACATCCCCTATTCCCTACTGCTCTGGACCCAAGCTGCATATTTAATCACTCCAAGGATATGCAGAACTCCAAGGCTTATAGTCCTGGCACATAAAAGTCTTTGATTGTCAGGGTGTTCATTTTCGTGATCTGGGTTTAGGCTTGTCCGCCTGGTGAACGGAACTGCCCTGACCGAGTTCAAATGTCAGATGAAGCACATGGACAGAATTTGTCCAATTTATAGAGGTTTAACTGTGTTTACAGACACAGGTCTTTCGGCACCTGCCGGCAGCTTTTTATGTTGGCAGTACATAATATGGGTGGGGGTGGTTACAATACATAATCCATGGTGAGGGGTGTTCCCATTCACATTTGACTATTTCCTGTATGCATTCATATGGCGATTATTATTTTGGACATGAATTAACTACAGGTATGCAGTAGTACAGTAAACAAATATGAAGGTTTGTTACTGTAAATATGTACGGACGTCTGTAATACACTGTTGTTTTCTGGCACATCAGTAGCTAGTCATTAAAGACTGAAGTCAGAACATAATGACAGACAGTTGAGTATCAGACTTCATACTCTTCAGGAAATTAATGCCAATGTACAAACTGTTATTCTATCAACTTTTTACATTTCTAAGAGCAATCTTTACAAATTGTCCATACTTTTGGGCCTTTGTCCCACTTTTATTCACACCTTTGTCCAGATATCTTGCTCTCAGAGGTTGACAGGTATACTTTTATTCACGGTTTTGTCCAGATATCTTGCTCTCAGAGGTTGACAGGTATGGTCGGTCACACCTACACACACATTAAGTGTCCCTCACACAGTAGATCAGGGTTATCCTGTTTAAGTCAATGCCTTCATCACTCTTATACCATTGCCACTGTGTGAATGCATGCAATATATTTCTGCTTATTCGTCCAGTGACACGTGCATCACGGGTAAGTGTTTGATCCTGGGTAGTAGGTTATGCATGACCACTTATGGCTGGACAGTGTCATGCACCTCTAATGCACATTCCAATGTCTGTCCAGATATCTACAGGACTGGACTTCGTGTCTTCCATTCTAATGTTTACACAGGTTACGTATCCCATGAGGGATATCCAAACATTGTACCATTCCACAACACGAGGAATACTGAACATCATTTTGGAGTTACGAAAATGTGCTGAGGTTGTGTGCAATCCTGCAACCGCCTAGGCACACACTATCTACTACATATGCATAGTGGTCACTATGTGTAGCTGTGGCTGCACCAAACCAGTAGGCCATGTACGGCTGGATTTGGTGGACGTTCAGGTACGGGAGCGGGTTGTGTGATGTGGAGGGGATGCTGGGTAGTCCATTATGCATCCAGGTGTGTTGCATTTGTTATGGCCAGTTCCATCCAGGTGTGTTGCATTTGTTATGGCCAGTTCCATCAGGGCCGATCTGTGGGTATGTGCCGGTGACATATCTATACATTTGTATTGCACATTTCAATATTCCTCTGTTTGTGGGAGTGTGTTCTACAGTATGGCCCATCTGCTTGTATTACAGCTGTTTATACATGTGTTTGTGCTTCTTTCAGCTTCACCCGCTGCTCCCTCATACACCTCCAGTTCACCAATTCTGCATACAACACAGTATCACCTTGGAGGATTGTACCATTACCCATCCACCCCACACACACAGATTCCTCACACCCCATACATCTGTGCTTTGGTTGTTGACCCATGACACGGCCAGAGTAACACATTGAATACCCTACATGTGTCTGGTACCTGTATGATTGTGTGGACTACCCTGCCATGTTTGCTTTCCACATGCTATACCTCACGCACATAGGTACACGCCCATACTTCACTTTCTTTACATGTGTGGTATACCCGGGTACTACCCGTTCGACTGTTACACATCCTGACAAGTTCGGCTTGTACCGCTGACTTCCAGAGTTTGGTGGCCTGTTGTACTCATTGGTAGGATGCCACCTTTTCCTATGTCCGGGATGGGATATAGTCCATCCACATGTCTGACTGTAGTGGACAATGCCTCCCCGCAGTCGATGGTAGTGTTGCCACCTTTTCAATTGGCCAAAGTGGGACATTTTTGGTACACACATCACATTTTACAGGCCAACACATACCCATGGTCAGTACACAGGATAGAACTTAGACTTCTTGCCTATATAACAGCTTATTCTTGTTGCAGTTCAGTTGCTTATTCTGTTTCTTATAACATTTATGTAATTTAGATACAGGAAACCTGTTTATTGCAACTATTACATAACATATAGGGAATAATTTTGTCCTATAATCTCAGGGCATTTGCCATTGTTACATGTTTTTGTCCTGACACCCCTCCACAATAGTCATAAGACATATTTAATGTGAGCGATAATAAAGTATGAAGATACTTCTAAGCACTATCCACTCTCCGTGTATCAGGACATATGTCATACATTCTGTCAACCCATAAGTTATTACCCTTGCACAAGCTACTGTTGTTTTTGTCAGGACACAACTGCCCAAAGAGGGACTGTCGCTCGCAAAGTGGGACAGGTGGTAATCCTAGTCGACGGTACGGATAATACTGTTCCTTTCAGCCTACATGTGTCCTTATTGTTGTGGCTGTTTGTATGCTCCTTCTGTTTCGTTTACATGCTTATTCTATTTCCTATCACATTTGGTATGTGACATACGGACATATCTTTTGTATGTGACTATTACATGCCTTGTGGGATATAATTCGGACATACGGTCGCTAGATATCTACATTTCTCATGTATTTTGTTATGGACACATCTGCCCAGCTGTGTATCCTCCCCAGTGGCGGCTGGTGACTTCAAATCAAAGGGGGGCTGCAGGAGACAGCTGAATGGGTGGGGTCAATGGGAAGGGGTGTGGCCAACTAGAAAGGGGATGAGCTATGCTCATAACCACAAAAACTAACTAAATACACTGCCCTGGGTGCCAAAACGTCATTATGAGAGTCCAATCAGGACAAAATGAAGTGTAGAAGAATAAAAATATTTCAATGCATTGGCTGCATGACAGCTTACTTAATATCTAGATGGAAACAAAAAGGTTGTGAGGCATGAAAAAATAAATTACTTTTTAAATACATTAATGGAATGCCAGTCAAAATCAAGTATAAGAAAAACAAGTAGCACTCAACTCAAACCACTTCTTGCACTGCAGTTCTAATTATAATTTATATTCAGCTTTATTAAAGTACCAAGTAACATGCAAAAAAAAAATCTCTGATGCCCCCACTTGTAAAAATGTTTCTTATCCAAAAAAAGACCTGCTGCCTGACAACTATCTACTTGTTTCATGGGGAAAACATGATCAAAGTAAAAAATGAAAAGCAAACAAGAAATAAGCTCAAGATACATTGCTTAAAAGGATTACTGTACAGGTTATGGACCACACAATTGGCATTCTGTTTAGTTTACGCGTAAAGCCTGCAGAGATGACTGGAAGTCTTCAAGTGTAATGAGCTTCTTAAAATAATGTAATCCTGTCCTTTACTACAAATACTGTCATATGCATTTCAGTACCCAAGGCTTATACATTATCTAGTTAAGTATTCTCTACATGGCAACAACAGAAAGGCTTTCAATGTTGGCAATTCTTTAACAGTATGCTTATTAAAGCTTACTTGCATCTTACGATCTCAGCCAAGCTTACCTGCTGGTCATTAAAGTACTGCTACTTAAACACAGAGCAACAGGCACTTTGAGTAATAAGCATAAATCAACAGTACAAAAAATATGACAGAAACCAGACCATTCTGCAAAAATCAAGGACAGATGAAAAGCCACTCTAGTACTTGTGTCTACCTTGGATTGGGGGGATACTCTGCACATTTATACTGCATAACTACTCCTTGCCTTGCTTCAACACATACAGAGTCACTACATGGGGGAGTGGGGTGCAACACGTATGTCACAATTTGAAATGTCTCTAGCTGACTGTGATGGCCCTGACACATTTGTCATACATCTAAACCTCAAAGCAAGAAATCTGGACAAAGCCATACAAACAAGTGGGACAAAGGCCCAAAAATAAGGACAATTTTTAAATATTGCTCTTATAAACTTAGAAAGATAATAGAATAGGTCTTGCATTAGTATGAATTTTCTGAATGGTATGAAATCTGAAACTCAAATGTCTATCATTATTTTCTAACTTCAGTCTTTAATGATTTGTCACTAAGTTGCCAAAAAAAAAACACAATTTTATGAAAAATGGACCAAAAATGTGATGTAAAAATATAAAATAGCCACACAATACAGCTGGGAACCTGTCAAAAAAGGGACACTTTAATATTAGTACTGCTAACTTGAGCAGCTGACAAAATAAAATAATCTACATGCATTTCTGAAATAAAAGTAATCTATAACTCCGATTATTACAGTTATTTCTTAATTGTAAACACTCCATGTTTTCTTCCAAAATTGCTATTTTGCGGAGGGATTATTAGGGGGAAGAGCAACATTTTGAGCCAAAATCAGGGACAGTTGAGAGATTTGGCTATGCCTAATTCTATAAAGCAATTTATTTGCATGTACCTCTCAACCAGTTAATGCAATAAATCTGGGCAAGGCCAAATATATTGGGGGAACATATAAACAGTACTAAAAATTGCTCTTGTATAAACTGAGACAGTTGATAGAACAACAGGTCTTACTTTAGCATGCATTTTTCTGAAGGTTATAAAGTCTGAAACTCAGTGTGTCATTATTTAGTGACTTAATTCCTAAATGATTTGCCAGAAAACCACAAATTTTATGAGGAACAAACCAAAAATAAGAAGCAAAAATCTATTCATTCTTTGAAAATCTGGACAATTGGGAGGTATAGTTCAGCTGGGGCTGTCTTCAAGTTTGCCACCCTTCCCCCTCACAAAATCATGGTCGAAAAGAGCCTCCCCCCTGCAGCCCTTCCAATGATCCATTACTTGGCTATTTCACTCCATTTACCATACACACTAATGTGCATGCTGATTTACTTCTATGATGATTTGGACTTCATTTGAAGGTTTTATTTTGCATTTTACAGCACAAACACTAAGACATCTGCTAAACAAACTTAGCATTAAAACTTCTCTGCCCTTGAAACTCACATTCATTGAAACAGCATTGAAACCCACATTCAAAGAAAATACATTTTACCAGTGGCAGATAAAGATTAATTCTGGGCTATTTTCAAATCATAGGCCCCTTGCATATGAAACATACATGTGCTCTTTGATACACCTTCCTATTGTTTTGAACATTTTTCCAGTTAACTATGAAACAAAACGCATGCACCAATTATGACAAAACTGCCCATTTCAGAACATCTTTCCAGTAAACAATGAAACAAAATGCATGCACCCATAATGACAAAACTGCCCAGTTCAGAACATTTCCATCATAAAAGTCTACTCAAACTTCTACAGTCCGCCATTATCAGTAAATATGCACAATTCTACAGTCCACCATTATCAGTAAATATGCACAATTCTAGAGTCCACCATTATCAGTAAATATGCACAATCTCTGAAGAAGTAAAAAAGTCATCTAAATAATTCCACATTAAATAAATCTGTAACTAATGAAGAGGTTGCTGCTAGCAAACACCTTTATATTTCATGGTTTCTTCAAAAAATAAAGTGTCTGATGCCCCTGAGGAATATATTGCCTATATTACATTAAAAATGATAAGCTAGTAATGTTGCAATAGGAAATGGATGGCAAACTGATAAAAGGCTCATAATATCTTAACTTTTTCAGTACGGCAGCATTCACCCCTTGTGGGAGTAGAACCAACAACCTTCTGCATCAAAAGCAAGTACACAACCTGTTGTGCTATTAACAATGCAAGCTGACTTAGCATAAGCAGCACTAAACTTCTCTTCCCCTGCAGCTCTCAGATCCTTGTAAAATCTACTCAATACTCAACTGCATCTCAACTTCGCAGCACAAGAAATCTGGAAAAAGCCAAATTTATTGGGGGGGGGAGTCAAAAGCCCAAAAACCAGGGACACATTAAACATTGTTTGTATAATCTTGGAAAGTTGCTAGAATAAAATGCTGTTACCACCATACATTTTACTGCCAAGGTCCCTGTGCAAAAGAGTCAGAGCAACATACCACTACGCCATATCAGCTGCTTTGTGAAAGAGCGGAAGACTGAAACTTAAATGGCTATCATTTAATGAATTCAGTTCTCACCATAGCTGTCAACCTCTTAGCACGAAACACCTGGACAAACCCAGTAATGAGGGAATACAGCCCTCAAACATATTCAGTGAATTCAGTTCTTGCCATAGCTGTCAACCTTAGCACAAAAAATCTGGACAAAGCCAATAATGGGGTAATACAGTCCCAAAAATAAGGACAAATTTCAAATATGTATCTTATAAACTTAGAAAATTGCTAGAATAAAAGATTGTGTTACTATGTATTTTCTGAAGAATATGAAGTCTGAAATTCAAATGCCTGTCAATTTTACTTCTGACAGAACAAAAACAATTTTCAGCAGAGGCCCAGGGAGAAATACTGCAGACACATCTTTGTAAAATGGCAGGACACCAGAGCAAATCCACACAAACACAGGGATAAGATGCAGATTCCACACAGAAGGCACCCCAGCCAAGAATCAAACCAGAAAACCTATAGCTGTGAGGCAACAATGCTACCACTGCACCATCAAATATGTAAGGAATTAAACATTCAGAAACCTGAAGTCTGAAATTCAAATGCCTGTCAATTTTATTTAACATTTGTTAATCAGGACAGTCTGACTTGGAACAAAAAAATAATTTTCAGCAGAGGCCCAGGAAGAAATAATGCAGACATGTCTTTGTAACATGGGAGGACACAAATGCAAACCCACACAAACACAGGGAGAAGATGCAGACCCCAAACAAAAGGCATCCCAGCCAAGAATCAAACCTGAGAACTTGCAGCTGTGAGGGAACAATGCCACCACTGCACCATCAAATATCAAGCATTGCAACATTTAGAAACCACAGATATCATAAGGAACAGATCAGATAAAATATGAGGCAAAAATCTACAATTTGTTTTACAAATGGTGGTGGGTAGGGAATTCAGGTCCTTAACACCTGCATACAAGGTACAGGGTTCAAGCCTGAGGTATTTCCTACCACACCACCATGAGTTTGTTCTAGCCACCAGTATATAGCAAATGGGGCATTTGCACACACATGCACACACTTATCTGGAGTGATGAAGATCCCATTAAATCCACCATAGCTGTCCCTCTTACCTGGAGCGATCCCTTCGTGCCATTAAATCCATAGCTGTTAGTGCACTACAAACTTGCCTGCGCATTACGTCCATTGGAGCATATCCACCACACGAGATGTTCTTCCCCCAATGAGACTCCAGCCTGCCGATGTTGCAGTCTGATCCGCATAGACTTCTGGGATCTCTGCTCTTACATGTTTCCCAGTCCAGACTGCTGCTGAAACAGTCTGCGCATGCTCCAGACTGTGTCTCAGCAGCAGTTCGGACTAGTGTGCATGTGTGTATTTAAATTTTTTTTATCATCATTTATTTTCTTTAATTTCTTTATCTTTACAGCTGGGGGGCTGCAGTCTGGCAGTCCAATAGCATGGGCCGCCCCTGCTGCCTCACATTATGGGTCAGCTGGTGACCCTCACCATAGGGCTGGACGTACCTACTGGTGGATCGCTAACATATGATGCGTTTCACTTCCACTTGGTATGGCTATCTACACTGCGTTGGACTACGGCCACACGGTCTTCCATGTCATTTGTTCACGGGATAGGGACCTGTTATTCCCTACCGTGCATTTGTGTTTGCTTCATCACTTTGTGTTCGCAGGTACTTTCTTGCATGCTTTGCATACGTTTCAGTATCCAGGGACACTGACGTGGCTACTATTTTGCAACTTGTTATATGCAAGCATTTTAGATTGCACATCGACAGCTGCCATTTCCACACCTCCATGCGGCACTTCGACACGCCCTATGCACTTGCGCTCCTTTCCTGTGCACGTGGCTGTGTCAGCAGTGTGCCTTCATTACTATGCATTTGGTGCTACAGCGCTATCTTACCGCTGCACGGTCGGTGCAAACCTAATGCCAGCCTTACGCTGAGCTTCATGAATCCCGGGGATTGTCTTTTCTAGTGAATCCCAATTTCACATTATGTGACAATAATGTATTTCAGTTCTGGTTTTACTATGAGGCCTTCCAATGAACAGTGTGGATTTATTGCCTTAAGTACTGACTGGTTCAATTTTTTTGCAGTCCATGGAATTTCCAAAAGTTTTCACTAACATCAGAATTCAAAAGTATCAATTTTTCAGCACATAGCGTTACTGAAGTCTGACTCTCACAACTATATGTTACTACTGGGAAAACCATAGCTTTGCTAACAATGTGATATCTTTCATTTTTACAATCTTATCAATATTTATTATGGCTTTCCTTCTAAAAGTAAGTGCATTTTTTATTTCATGGCTGCAGTCACCATCTGCAGAGATTTATAAACACAAGAAAATAAAATTTGTCACTGTCTCCCCATCTTCCACATCTACTTGCAAAGAATGGATAGGGCTAAATGGCATACTTAGTTTTTTTCTTTAATGTTGGGCAACAAGCCAAGATTTGCGCTTTCTACTTTTACCTTCATCAAAAGATTCTGCAGCTCTTCCACACATTCTTCATTACAGTAGAATCATGTGCGTATCAGATTTTATTTCTCCTAACAAGTTTGATACCACTATGTGGTTCATCTGTCCCAGCATTTTGAATGCTATACTCAGTATATAAATTAAACAATTAGAGAGGTGACATACAGCCTTGTCTTACTCCTTTCCTGGACTTGAAGCAGTTAGTAGTTCCATGTATGATTTTCCCTGTTGCATCTTATTTTATATGCAGATTTCTCTAAAGGCAAAATAAATGAACTGGTATCCATATTTCTCTAAGGACTTCACAAAATTTGTTATGGTCCACAAAGTCTAAGGCTTTAGAGATGTTATTAATCATATGTTAATAATCTTCTAGAACTCCATTTTTTTATCATATTGCATCTGTCTGTAACTTGATTTCTGGTTCCCCTAACTCTTTTAAAATCAGCTTGTACATCTAGCAGTTATTGATTCATTTACTCTTAGAGACTAGCTATTACGATCTTCAAGATGACCTTCCTTACATGGGAAACAAAGCAAATGTTCATTAAAAGAAGCAATCTTCAGCATTGCCCTTTTTTGGGATTAAAATGTAAATTTACATTTTCAAATGTTTTGGCCATTTTTGTCTCTTCTGATTTGTCAAACAAATACATTACAACACTGCAACACCATCATTTCCTGTAGCCTTGTTGTTGGCACAGCTTTCCTTTTATTTTCCGAACTCCATTGCATTTTGTGCTTCTTCTTTCCTTGGATACTTCAAAAGCCACCACAGCTGGCCATTTCGCCTTATTAGCCTTTTATCTACTTGGTATGTGTTTCCATCTCCTGGACTAAATCACAAGCATTTCTCTATAGACCTTTAGGTAGTATATCCATGTTGGCTAATCCCTTAAATCTATGCTTTTCCTCTGCTACATATCCATTAGGAATACTGCTAAACTCATAAGTCACTGGCTTAAAAGCTTTTCTTGTTTTCTTTAATTTTGTTCTGAACTTTGCAATAAGAAGTTGAAGGTCTGAGCCACAGTAACATCCAGGTCTTGTTTTTGCTGAATGTATAGAACTCTTCATCTCTGACTGCAAAGGTAATAGTCAGTCTGGTTCCAAAAATGGCCATATATATATATATATATATATATATATATATATATATATATATATATGGCTTACTATGGTTTGTGTGAACGACAGTCTGTTGGCAGCACTGCTGCCGTAAATAAGAATGTTGTGCACAAAACATAAATGGATGGGATAGTCGAACACACTTATGTGAATGCAGTAGTGCAGTCACATAAGTGTAGACGACTATCTGCATGGAGATCACGGTACAGTCGGAAATGGAAATTGATCCATATCCCCAATATAGTGTGATCTCGGAGATAGAATATATTAGTAGTGGGGGGAGCAGGGGGGCTTGCCCCCCCTGCAAAAATGTGATATGTCATATAGGAGTCTGAATCAGCTCCTATATGGCTATCATGTGATGGTTTTGACCATAGTGTTGACTCAAATGTGTCGATCATTTGGGTCGACATTGTGGCCTGTTGGAATGTTTGTGTTCTGGTTTACTTTTGTTGTTTCGAACGGCAAATATTTTGCCATTCGAACAAACAATAGTAAACCTATATAGGATTCACTTCAGAAGCTCAAAATACTGAAATCTCAAATTTCAGTATCTCGAGCCCAAGACGTGGAATCCAAAAAACAACGGAAATGAAAAAACGTGAAATTCAAAACCTTGAATACCGGAAGTTTTGAATTTCACGGTTTTACTACACACACACACACACACACACACACACACACACACACACACACACACACACACACACACATACACACACTCACACACACACACACACCATCCACCACACAAACACACACAATCACTCTACTACATGAAAGCAGGGGGGGCAAGCTCCCCATGCACTCCGCACACCCCCCTACTAAAATATTCTTACTCCGAGGTCGTACTACATACAAACACGCACAAAATACCACCACACAAGCTACTTTCTCTTCACACACACACATCACAGCAGCAAAACACACAGACACACACCACAGCCCCTACCCAAACCCCTTAACACACACCCTTACCTGAATACATGACCATAGTGAAACTTTCGCTATTATGTGGATTCGGCTTCTTGGGCTCGGAATACTGAAATCCGAGATTTCAGTATTTCGAGCTTCTAAACGGAACCCATGTATATATATATATATATATATATATATATATATATATATATATATATGTGTGTGTGTGTGTGTGTGTGTGTGTGTGTGTGTGTGTGTGTGTGTGTGTGTGTGTGTGTGTGTGTGTGTATCTATCTCTTTTTCTATATACCTATATATCTATATAGGTATATCTATCTATAGATACACACACACACAAACACACACACATATATATATATATATATATATATATATATATATATATATATATATATATATATATACATTGATAGGTATATATATATATATATATATATATATATATATATATATATATATATACACATATACACACATATATATATATATATATACATATACATATATACATATATATATATATATATATATATATATATATATATATATATATATATATATATATAGATAGATAAATATGGATCTCCTTCCGATCTTTCATCTACCCCATCAGATGAACATAATCTATCTTTTGTCCATCTGCATTATAAACTTTAACTCTACTCATTCCTTTCCTTTACTCCTCTCCAGTGGCATGCTGGACACTTTTAGACCTGTGAGTTTCATCTTCTGATGTCATTTTGACATGTCTGTTGATGCTTTTGTCCCCTCAGTGTTCTTGTCAAAAATACTTCAGTGGCTTCCCAGTTCTTTTTCCTGTGACCATCCTCTATCTGGCCTCTCTGCCAAGGCCCACCTTTCTTGGATGATCGTAAGTGCTATAGCTCATAGCTTCACTGAGAAATAAAATCTGCTTACCATGATGAGGTAAGTTGTGAGACATCCCTGCATAATCATGGATAATAGCTCTGAATTCTATGTTTTCAATATCTAGGATATGAAAGCATGTGGTATCTGACAAATGTATATAATGTTTGAGCAAAGAATCTGAAAATGTTGCAAAGCATAACAATGCATGCATAATATTTTCAGTTCATGATACTCTCAGTAAAGTGATTAAATAAAAAATAATAATCCAGACAGTTAAAAATTCTGAAAAAGTTTGTCAATTTAGATTATAAAAGCATTTGTCTTCACTCAAATGCCATATTTTCTACTCATTTCTTCTCAATCGGAAGAAGTCTCACCTCCTCATGGATAGCAGAAGATTAAATCAAAGTTCTTTGCCTCTTTTCAAGTACTTGCTGTGGAAAATAGGAATAAGCAATCCAGTTATTTCTAGTGGTGGCTGGTAGCTTCAAATCAAAGGTGGCCTGCAGAAACAGCTGAATGGGTGGGGCCAAAGGGAAGGGGTTTGGCCAGCTATAAAGGGGTGGGGCTATGCTAAAAAAATGCAAAAACCGGGGCTTTAATTAAATGCACTGTCCTGGGTCCTAAACCATCATTATGAGAGTCCAATCAAGGCAAAATGAAGTGTAGAAGAAACAAATATTTCAATGCATTGGCTACATAACAGCTTACTTAATATCTAGATGGAAACAAAAAGGTTGTGAGGCATGAAAAAATAAATTACTTATTAAACACATTACTGGAATGCCAGTCAAAATCAAGTATAAAAAACAAGCAGCACTTAACTCAAACCACTTCTCCTTGCATTGCAGTTCTAATTATATTCAGCTTTATAAAAGTACCAAGTAACATGCTGAAAGTAGCAATCTCTGTGATACCCCCACTTATAAAAGTGTTTCTTATCTGAAAAATAACTGCTGCCTGACAACAAACATCTACTTGTTTCATGGGGAGAACATGATCAAAGTAAAAAATGAACAGCAAACAAGAAACAAGCTCAAGATAAATTGCTTAAAGGATTACTGCAAAGGTTATGGACCACACATGATAGATTGGCATTCTGTTTACTTTATGGGTAAAGCCTGCAAAGATGACTGCATGTCTCCAGCAAATGTAATGAGCTTCTGAAAATACTATAATCATGTCCTTTATTACAAATACTGCCATATGCTTATATGCTATCTAGTTATGTAAATATTCTCTGTATGGCAATAATAATAAAAAGGCTTTCAATGTTGTTAATTCTATAACGGTATGCTTATTAAAGCTTACTTGCATCTTACAGTGGCAGACAAGTTTACCTGATGGTCATTAAAGCATTGCTACTTAAACACAGAGCAACAGGCACTGCAACAACATGCATTTTCTTGAATAAGAAGAAGCATAAATCAACAGTATAAAAATGTGACAGAAAACCAGAACATTCTACAAAATAAAGGACAGATGAAATGCCACTGTAGTACTTGTGCCTACCTTGGATGGGGGAATAATCTGCACACTTAACACTGCATAACTGCTCCTTGCCTTGCTTGGACACATCCTGATAAACTATGTGGGGGTGTGGGGTGCAACAATTATGTCACAATTTGAAATGTCTGTGGCTGATGGTGATGGCCCTGCCACATTTGTCATACCTCTCAACCTCAGAGCAATAAATCTGGACAAATTCATAAATAGAAGTGGGACAAAGGCCCAAACATTAGGACAATTGTTAAATATTGCTCTTATAAACTTAGAAAGATAATTAGGTCTTGCATTAGTATGAATTTTCTGAAGGGTATGAAATCTGAACCTCAAATGTCTGTCATTATTTTCTAACTTCAGTCTTTAATGATTTGCCACTAATTTGCCAGAAAACCACAATTTTATGAAAAACGGACTGAAAATGTGATGCAAAAATGTAAAATAGCCACACAATACAGCTGGGAACCTGTCAAAGAAGGGACACTTTATTAATATCAGTACTGTTTGCCTGAGCAGCTGACAAAATAAGAGAATCCATATGCATTTCTGAAATTAAAAGTAATCTGTAACTGATCATTACAATTATTTATTAATTGTAAACCCTCCATGTTTTCTTTCAAATTTGCCATTTTGCAGAGGGATTATTAGGAGGCGAGCAACATTTTGAGCCAAAATATGGGACAGTTGAGAGGTTTGGATATACCTAATTCTCTAAAGCGATTTATTTGCATGTACCTCTTAACACAGGAAATCTGGACATAGCCAAATAT
Organism: Protopterus annectens; assembly: GCF_019279795.1. Classification (NCBI taxonomy): domain Eukaryota; kingdom Metazoa; phylum Chordata; order Ceratodontiformes; family Protopteridae; genus Protopterus; species Protopterus annectens. Next base: position 675,488,295 of record NC_056728.1, read on the forward strand.
ATTGGGGGAACATGCAAACAGTACTAAAAATTGCTCTTGTATAAACTTAGACAGTTGACAGAATAACAGGTCTTGCATGCATTTTTCTGAAGGGTATGAAGTCTGAAACTCAATGTCTGTCATTATTTAGTGACTTTATTCCTAAATGATTTGTCAGAAAAACCACAAATATTATGAGGAAAAAACAGAAATAAGAAGTAAAAATCTATTCATTCTGCAGAAATCTGGACAGTTGAGAGGTATAGTTCAGCCAGAGCTGTCTGAGTTTGCCCCCTCCCACAAAATCATGGTCGAGTGGGGCCTTCCCCCTGCAGCTATTCCAATGTCCCATTACTTGGCTATTTCACCCCATTTACCATAAACACTGTAATGTGCATACTGCTTTAGTTCTACAATGATTTGGATTTTATTTAAAAGTTTTATTTTACATTTTACAGCACAAACACTAATAGACATCTGCTAAACAAAGCAATGCAGTCTCACAATGAAAATAGACTTAGCATTAAAACTTCTCTGCCTTTGAAACTCACATTCATTGAAACAGCATTGAAACCCACATTCAAACAAAATACATCTGGCCAGTGGCAGATAAAGATTAACTTTAGGCTGTTTTCAAATCATAGGCCCCTTGCACAGGAAACATACATGTGTTCTTTGAAACACCTTTCTGATTGTATTAAATTATATTTCTTGTATAACGCAGTACAGTTGTTAGAAGGTGTTTTAAATTTATTGTTTTGAATATTTTTCCAGTAAATAATGAAACAAAATGCATGCACCAATAACAACAAAAATGCCCAATTCAGAACATTTCCATCATAAAAGTCAACTCAAACTTCTACAAACCACCAGTATCAGTAAATATGCACAATCTCTGCAGAAGTAAAAGTCATCTATATAATTCCACATTAAAGAGATCTGTAACTAATGAAGAGGTTGCTGCTAGCACACAACTTTATATTTCTTTGTTTCATCTACAAATAAATTTGCCATTGAGGAATAAATTGCCTATGTTACAAAAAAAAATGATAAGCTACTAATATTAATATAGGGAATGGATAGCAAACTGATAACAGATTAATTGTTACTAGGTATCTCTGCCATAGAGGACATTCTCAGGACTGCAACATCTACCCCCTTTAAACGTACAACACAGTACAGTATCAGCAATGCATCTATATACTGTTGGAGTAGAACACACAGCCTTCTGCATCAAAAGCAAGTACAGTACCTGTTGTGCTATTAACAATGCAAGCCAACTCAGCATAAGCCGCAATAAATTTCTCTTCAAGCTCTCAGCTCCTTGTAAAATCCACTCGACACTGAACTGTATCTCTCAACTTTGAAGCACAAGAAATTGGGAAAAAGCCAAAATTTATGGAAGGTGGACAAAAGTCCTAAAACTAGGGACACATTTTTAACATTGCTTGTATAACCTTGGAAAGTTGCTAGAATAAAATGCTGTGTTGCCTCCATGCTCATTTCACTGCCAAGTCTTCAACCCAGGACCCTGTACATTACAGTCAGAGCAACATACCACTATGCCACATCAGCTGTTTTTTGAAAGATAGGTAGACTGAAACTTAAATGGCTATCATTTAGTGGGGCCTATATTACAGTGAATGCTTAAAACAGCAAACAATGTTTAATCGACCCTATTTCAATGAAAGCTAAAAATGTCAACAAGTTAGAACAGCAATATATTTTCTAGGGAAAGAAATTGCTGTTCCAAAAAAAAAAAAACTTTCCATAACCCTAATTCTAACCTTCCCCCAAAAAAGTAAACTACTGAAAACATATATGCACTTAACTCAACCGTACATCTAACACACAAAAAAGCAAACAGTTTAAAACATATATGCACTTACCTTAACCCACAACTTAAACCTAAGGTCAGTAACTGTTGCACATTTACGTTCAGGAGCTATATCGGATAAGGGAATCTCTGAGACCACACTACAGTGCAGAACATGGCAAAGGTACAAAGCGGCCAAGTGACTACTTTCCCAGGGAAAACAAATCGCTTAACAGCAGCTTCGGGTTTTTGCCTGTTCGCTGTTTAGGGTTCAATGAAAACGCATTAGACAAAATGTATTTTTGTCATTATAATTGGAACCCCATTTAGTGAATTCAGTTCTCACCATAGCACTCAACCTCTTAGCAGAAAACACCTAAACAAAGCCAATAATGGGGGAATACAGCCCCCTCAAACATAGTCAGTGAATTCAATTTTCACCATAGTCCTCAAACTGTTAGCATAAAAAACCTGGACAAAACCAACAAAGATCTTACAAACAGAAAACTGCTAGAATAAAAAGTTTTGTGTTACCATGTACTTTCTGAAGAATATGAAGTCTGAAATTTAAATGCCTGACATTATTCTCCAGAAAACCACAGATTTTATGAGGAACAGAACAGCAATATGAAGCAAAAATAAAATGCTGTGTTACTGCCATGTGTTTCACTTCCAAGTCTTGGACCCAGGACCTTGTATACTACAGTCAGAGCAACATACCACTAAGCCAAATCAGCTGTTTTTTTTGAAAGACAGGTAGACTGAAACTTAAATGGCTATCATTTAGTGAATTCAGTTCTCACCATAGCTCTCAACTTCTTAGCACAAAACACCTAGGCAAAGCCAATAATGGGGGAATACAGCCCCCCAAACATATTCATTGAATTCAGTTCTCACCTTAGCTCTCAACCTGTTAGCACAAAAAACTTGGGAAAGCCAACAAAGATCTTATAAACAGAAAATTGCTAAAATAAAAGGTTTTGTGTTATGTACGTTCTGAAGAATATGAAGCCTGAAATTCAAATGCCTGTCATTATTTTCCAGAAAACCACAGATTTTATGAGGAACAGAACAGTAATATGAAGTAAAACTTTGACAAGTGGTGGTGGATCGGGAATTCAAGCTCTTGCTACCTACTCTCAAGGTACAGTGTTTGAGTCTAACCACCAGGTATATTTGGGGACATTTTACACACACACACACACACACACACACACACACACACACACACACACACACACACACACACACACACACACACACACACACTTATGCAGTTGTAACTGCATAGACTTCTGGGATCTCTGTACAGAGAATAGCTGTTTTCTTATCTGGACTGGTTCACCAGCAGTCTGGAGTTTTTTATTTTTATTTATTTTTTTTTTTGTTTCCTGCAGTCCTGCAGTCCAATAGCATGAGCTGCCACTGGTTATTTCAGAGCAGACAGTTAAAACAGATTTTGATTTGTAAAAAAAAAAAATGCAGGGAATTTATATGCCTTGAAGAAAGGATAGAAAGAAATGATTGTTCAAGACTCTGGTATAGGACATAGCATATTTTTTTTAAGTAGCAGCAATTGCTTGTTCATATTAACCAATATTGTACAATGCCCAAGGTGATGATACATAAACGTATACAAAATACCAATGTGATTTACCAAACATTACCAGACTTACAGTCACACCAAGATATTGTCGCAATAAATCAGGTTCAGAAATAGGCCTGCTGAATTTCCCTCAAGAAACTTTAACCAGACTGAGTCCCACAACAAAACTACTTAAAACTTCAGACTTCAGTGCTGTTAAACTGCATGAAATAATCAGATTTATGAGAGTCTGAAGTCAGCAAATGGCTACAAATGAGTAGAAATTATGGCAAATATTGCACACGTGAATAGTGTGTGACCGTATGTCACTGTTTTCTGTGTTTTTAATGAGCACGTCACCTGTATTTTATTTGAGATAGTTGTTATGTATTGGAAATACATCTGCTGATTACTCCCCTATCCAAATAGTTACCCTACATATCTCACTGAAGTCCGGTCTACCCCGGACTTGCTGTCCTTTTTATATTTTCCCTCTGCTAACCTAACCTTTGTCTCTCTCCTCAGTTTTCAGTCACAGTGCACCTCCTAGAATCTCTGCACACTCTCTAGGATGTACTGCCAGTAACACACCCTATTCTGGAAGGAGTCCAGTGTTTGGAAGACCATAACTAGGACAAAAGTAGAGTGTAGGTCTATGCCTGTGTATTGTACTCCATTATATTAAAGCCTAACTCCAGTGCATTGCACACTACTGCCCCCCCCCAAATTATGTCTCTAAGTTTGGCCATTTTTCTCTATTTCTGTCTTACCTGAGCCCTGACATATTGCTTAAACCATATACCCTATATAACTCCCATGCTATCTAACTTTAAACTAGGGTAAAATGACCTTCCTGGCAAACCCCTGGCAATAACAGGTCCCTTAGGTTGCTAGTAAACTCTTTTTCCTACCTTCAGGCTGAATTCTGTTTTTTCACAAAGTACAAAAACTACTGTACCAACTTTGCCTTCTATAGTTCAACTGATAGACTCTGGCACACTGCATCAGACTGCAGAATTAACAAACTACGGACCAATTGCCATATTACTTCCCCTAAGCAAAATTCTAGAAAAATGCATACACTCACAACTAATGTCCCACCTACTATTAAACAATACTCTCTCTAGCTCCCATGATGGTTTTAGACCTAAATATAGCACCACTACCACCCTCCTTAGTTTCACTAATTCCATCAATCAGCTAAAGAACAGTGGTTACCATGTATCAGCAACTTTCCTAGATATGCCAAAGGCTTTTGACACTGTTTCCCATCAAAACCTACTATATGAATTAGCTGCCATTAATCTTTCCCATTCTGCTGTTTCATGGTTTCATAGTTACCTGTCTGAACGTCAACAGGCAGTCAGATGTCAGGAAGAACTCTCTACCCTTCTGCCAGTCTCTGTTGATGTCCCACAAGGCTACATCCTGGGCCCCCTACTCTTCTCCATCTTTACCAATAAGCTTAGTTCTGCCACTGACAAGTCACATCCTTCCAATATGCAGATGACTACACCATCTGCTCAGGTCCCACCCTCCCTGAACTCAAAACTAAAACCCAAAAGACCTTCTCTGACATAGAGTATTATCTAACAGAAAATCAACCCTAACAAGACAAAACTTATGCTTTTCACTAATAACAGAACCTCATCTCCATTACCCCTCTTCCACATCATTGCATCCGACAATACAAAAATCGAACCAGTTGAGAGTACCAAATTACTAGGAGTCATTATCGACAACTCATTAAAATATGAGAAACATATATCACTCTCCATAAAAAGGTCCACATTAAACCTGGTTCATTACATAGATCCAAAACATTTCTCACCCCTACCACTAGACAATCTATTGCCAAAGCATACCTACTATTTACCTTGATCATACCTCTCAACCATGCCGAATTTCTCAGTTTTTACCAGTTTTGAGGTCCAAATAATGGGGTGCCACAATTTCTGAGTGGCACCCCTTAATTTCTGAATTTCCCTGGCATTTTTTTTTTTTTTTTTTTGGCTATTTCGGGCTGACGCCATCAAGTGCAGATGCATGTGCAATGATGTCAGCTCCATGAACAGTACCGCATTACCTGTACTTTTTGGCCAGCCAGCACAAATAGTGTGTGAGCCTTTGCCAGCTGTTCCAGCCCAGGTGAGGACAAACTTCAACTAGCAATTTGGTTCTTCTCTTTCGTGACCCTTTAGTTGATAGGATATTTGCTTTACAGAGAAGCTGCAAGGGTGTGTGAATGGTTCAGTACTTTTACCATTTGTTTAGTTGATATCTTTTTGGTTAGTAGCTTAGTGATTCTTTTCTTCCGTGACCATTTGGTAGATATTTGAATTGCACAAGCACAGGCCCACAATATGTATATGTGTGTGTGTGTGTGTGTGTGTGTGTGTGTGTGTGTGTGTGTGTGTGTGTGTGTGTGTGTGTGGTGTACATGCAAGTGTGCAGGCATGAACATGTCTGTGTTTACCTTTGTTGCTATGCTTATGTGGGGATGGGATTTTTGGGACTGCAGATGTTTTAGTGGTAATTAATTGTGTGGCACTTAAATTCCACTCAGTTAATCATAATGAAGTCCAGAAAAAATCTTTCCTAATAGCTTAGTGATCCCCAGATGGTTGGGTCACTGGCCCAGAATCTCCATTGATTTTTGGAAATGGTAGTGGAGCACCTTTTAATTGCCCATAACTTTGCTGAATGAGTCTCCAGATCCATCCATACATGAAATTGTGTATTTCCTCATGACAAAGCTCTTTGTTTTCAGAATGCACTCTATTCATTTTTTTAGAAAAAAATTAAGAGTCATTGGGACTAAATGTGTTCCTGTCAGAACTCAGAAGAGAGTAGGCTAAAAGATTACAAATGCAAACACTGCTTTACTTCTTAGGATAGAATGTCCAAGCTACTTTCACAGTCTCCTGTTGAAATCATTCTTCTTATGTCTTATTTTGGAAATGTGTTGAATGCTCAAGCTTTTAGCCTGACTTTGGGCTTCCTAAAAGTAGTGGTCCACAACTTCATGGGTTTATCCCAGTTTTTTTCTTCTACTTTCTGCACTCCCTGCACAATATGGGTTTATTATATATGCAGTATGACAGAAATGCTACACTAGAATGTGTCATGGACATGATCTGTTTAACACAGAGCTAGGAAATCTAATAACGCCATAATTGTTGTTGCCATCAAAGCATCTCACATTCTCTTTTCTTGTCTAAATGCAAATCCTTAACATTTGCACTCCTAACCTGGCTAACACCCTACCTGGATGAATGCTTTCACTACCATGTACTCCACTGCAGTGAAGAAAATGAATTCTAAATTAATTGGAGCTGCCTCAATGGTCCATTTATCCTTGTCCCTCTGACACTCCCACTTTCTATAGGGGGCATGCACTGAGTACATAGTAGTAAGCTTTGGATATCATACAGCAGGAGGAGTACTCATGGACTGTTCCATATATTGAGTATCTTGTACAAACTCACAAATGGTCTTGATGTCATCTGTAGATGGTTCTAATGCAAAGAAATTTCCATGAATGCTTCCAAAAGAGACGTGCTGTTAATGAGCAATAGACAGATGCTGGAATAAAAAAATAATCTGAAAGACTTGAATAAGAAAAAATAGAGTTTTATCATTTAAGAACCTAAGAGTCTGTCTGAAACCATTGGTTATATTTCCAAACACTTTTGGCATAATTATGTATTAGAAAATGTATGCAGAGTAAGCCTATGATTGCCAATAACTCCCATTTAATTGTGGAGACCAGATTGGTGAATACACAGACAGTACTTGTTTATGAAGCTGTGTAGCAAACCACAGTCAGACACTGTATATGGAATATTGCTCTAAACAAGTGTATAAACTTATCTATAATTTCGACTCACAGTCCCCTTTTAATGAACATCACTATTTACTCTATTACCAACTGTCTGCTTCATATGGTCAGATGTGATGTAACAATTATTAGTCCCACACACAAACGTCTCTTTTAAAAGACATGCACTATCTATTTTTAACACCTGCTTCCATATTCCACACTTCACCAGAGAGATGGCTTAGCAGGAAGGAAGTGTCTGTGTCTTCAGATGAAATGCAATGCAGTCACAGCTAAAGCTCTCTCTCTCATAGGAAACTGGTTATAAGTGAGACTGTCACTCTTCCCAACATGTGGAACACCCTCATCCTGACTCATTTGGTACTGACCACAACTCCCTTATGGTGCAATGTATCAAATTTCTTGCAAATAAATTATCTTAAATGAGTACTTCATCCCCACCCTAAGATGCTCCCCTTCATGAGACCCCACTTCATTCAGTAATACCTCCCACATACCTGCAAAAACATGTACACATGTTTTTTCATAAAAACAGCAGGATGTCATTAAGCCTCATCTGCCATTTAAGCAATCCATATATTTGTTACGATCCTTGACTTTACTGTGGCTGGTTTTAAAAGTCAAGAATAGAATTCAGAGCTTTAGCTCCTACTCTGGGGCCATATTTTGGTTGTCTGTTCTTCAGTTTGCATTTGAAAGTTGATATTGCACAATTCCATTTGAGTGGGTGGGGTTACATCATTATGTATACAATTTTTATGTTAATCAGCATTCAGATTTGTACCTATTTTTCATGGGCCTTTGTCCAGAATTGTGATATTTCCAGGTTGAGTGGTATGACCTTCATGTATGCCTCCCTTATTTTCACTAACCTTAAGAAATCTGATCTTAACAAAGTAGAGGTCTGCTATCACAAAACTGCTAAATTTGCAACAAACCTCCCGAACTGTACACATCACTGCACTGCCTTAAACAGTTAAGGTGGCTTGAACTACCACACCAACTAGAATTCAACCAACTTGCAGTTGCCCACAACATTATACACCAACCCAATAATTGTCCTTCCTTCAAAAACTAAATCCAAACATACTCCACCTACTGTACTCTTCGCTCATCCAACAAACTGCTAGTAAAAGTTATCAAAGCCAATAACAGCTTTGGTGACTCCGTCTTTTCTAACCAAATAGGAAAATCCTGGAACTCCATACCCCAACACATAAACAACACTACTTCTACCACCAATTTTAAACTGCTGCTCAAGGAACACCTATACAACAATTGGCAATGCTCCTGTACTACCACAGGATGATATTTTTATACCCCATCCTACCCACGTCTTCTTTTTCTCTCATTAGTGTATACAAATGACTTCCTCTCCCACTCCACCAAAATCCTAATCTAACCTCCTACTACTCCTAACTACATCTCTGGCAGATGGGGCCATGGAATGTATTCCTTTCTTGAGCCTAACATTTTTAAATCATACATTAATTGTACTGCATATAAATGTACTGCTATTATTAATAGTCAATTTCACTATTAATCCACTGAAGCAAATAACTTATGGTGCTATTTCAAACCTATGTGTAATCAAGTACAATATTTTGCTCGTTATTGTTTCCCTTTTGAATTCTCTGTATAACTACGCATGCAACTTATTATTCTTCTGTAAGGTTTATACTGTCAGAATCTATTACATTTTTTTTTTTTTAGCTTTTCTCCCCAGGCCTCCGCTGAAAACAGACCTTCCTGGTAAACAAATGTAAAATAAAATAAATAAAATATTCATGTTTTGAATGCCTGTAAAACAACATAGATCTAATGTCTGTGCCTAGACCTAGTTAATTGGGTCTATATTAGAACATCGAAGTTTGAAAAAAAAAAAAAAAAAATTATATATGTGAAATTAACCAATGGAAGCATTTTGTATATATTGTATATAATGTGTGAATTCGTAATATGGTTGTGAAAAATAATAAAACATGATTATTGAAAAAAAAAAAAAAAAAATAGAACATCGAAGTTTGAAAACATCGAATGTTCTAATATCAAACCCAAAACAGCGAATGCTGAAAATAGTGAAGCTGCAAAAAAACAAATTTTTTCCCAGGGAAAGAATTCTGGTGTCCATTTCTGTCACTTTGCTGTTTTCAGCACTGTGGTGGAATGTTACAGGTCAGGTTCAGGTAAGTGTGCGATTGTGTGGACGTGAGGGTTAGGGCGGGTTAGATGAGTTAGGGTTAGGGTGCGGGTCATGTAAGTGTGCGATTGTGTGGACATGAGGGTTAAGGCGGGGTAGGTGATTTAGGGTTAGGGCACGTGAGGTGAGTGTGCGATAGTGACGGACCTTAGGGTTAGGGTTTGGGTTAAGGTAAGTTGATAGCTAGTGGTGTATGTACAGTTTAGTGTAGGGTTAGATGTAAGATTTTAGGTGTATATGTGTGGATTGCTGTTTGTTTGGTTTGCTTGTGTTGTGTGTATGTGTTTCGGAACAGCAAATTTTTTTCCCTAGGAAACAATTTGCTGTTCTGAATGTTCAAGCGTTCGCTGTTTTGGGTTCGATATTAGAACATTCGATGTTTTCAAACTTTGATGTTCTAATATAGACCCTAGTTAATCACAGGGTTCATTGCTTAAAAATATGATTTGTATAACTGCACATGCTACTATGAATAAAGTAATGTTATTATTCACATTTGTATGTAATTGAATAGAGTAGTTTCAGGAAAAAATTAATTTTCAGTAAAAGGTGGCTGTATCATTATGTGTATCTGAAAAAAATGTTGCAACTTTAAAAAAGCAAGCGGCTATGGTATGAGTTAGGTGGTATGGGTTGGATCTGCAGACATTTTTCATTAAAGAGCTGAGCATCTTATTCTGCTAGACTAAAATGTTAAAAATAAAATTTTCTTTTCAAATCTGAAAATTGGAACCCCCCTCCACATAAGCTTAGCTATGCAAGTGGCTATGGGTCTGCAGCCCCTAAGTTATGCAGACAAATAACACCACATCTCAACAAAAGAAGATCGCCAGTTGCAGGTATTTTTGAATATCTGGCACATTAAAGACATATCAGTATAATGCAGGTCAGGACTATAGCACCAATGCAGCCTTATATGGCATCCAATAGGTCTTTAAAAAGGAAAACAAAAATGTCACCAGGAAACAAAAATCAGTCTTCAACTGAATGGAATGTTTTACTTAATCCAAAACTGGACTCACTGAATTTTGCTTCATTGAAACATATTGTATTCCTACCCAGCAAAACAATCATTTTGCTTACATAGCAATTGATGCCTTCTCTGCTGGTTATATTCAAAACAGAGATGTCACATGACTGCTTTACTCCAGTTGCTTAGTGATAAAGATAACAAAAACAGCAATCAGGATCATATTCACAGTGAATATTAAAACGCTTGCATTGTTAGCATGATGAGAGCTCCAGCAACATTATTTTTTCTGACTCTTTACAGTACGTTTTTCTATTATGGATGAAGCACTTCCTTGTAAATTATAGTATATGATCAATAGCAGCTAGAGTACTACTAACCGCCTAAAGAAGTGACCATAAAGGAACTTTCCTTACCAGAAGCTGAGTCAAATGACATGCTTAGAATTGTTTACCTTTACTGCAATTTCATAGACCATTTCCTAGCATAGGAAGCCATATTTTAAGGGCAGTAGAAGTATACAAACTAACTTTCTGTTCCCTATAATGTTCATGCTTGCAATGACACTAAAAGGCAATCAATGTCTATTGAAGACTTTAGTGAAACTGACTGCTTGCAAAATGTCTCACACAGTTCTTTCAAATTATTTAAAGAATTTAGACTTTTCAGGACTTTCTTAAATAAAATTCTGAATGGTTAACATTAACATTTCCTTTCTTGGGACAGGCAAAAGGGGTAATGCTGAAGCTTGTAGCTGTATGAAACCAGCTTACTGAAGAATGAGGTTTTATTACTTCAGAAATCTAAGGACAGTTATTCTGTACACAATGTGGATGGAGGAATTTGGGTGGTGCCTGGTATTTGATTAGAAATGTGTGCCATTATATAAATATAAACATAAAAAAATGGGCGATACTGGGAATTTTCAAACTATGTAAAATGGGTTCTAATTTCAAATGTTGAACTACCACAATGTCAGATTGCAAAATCTCGAGATGACAAACTCAAATATTCAAAACACTGAAACTGTAAAACATTGACATACACTTTACCTGACATAACATTCTATCCCTTTAAATATCCTGAAAACTAGCGTAACCAACATGGTGCACATTACGTACAAACTCTTAGGACCTGCACTAAACCACCACAGGACTGCATTACCTAAAACAGAAGTAAGTACTGTTTTTTTTTAGAACTCTAATATATAAAGAAGAAAGACATATAGAAGTGAACAAACACTACTACTGTAGGTATATACCTAACATGAGCATAAATATCCTTAGCGATTTGGAAATTAATTCAGACATCTTAATTTCTTTTATGTTTTTCAAGGGGCGCTACTCCTCCTCCACCCTCCACAAGGGGGGCTGTGCCCCCCACACTCCCTGCACATTAAATATACCAACTCCGAGATTGCAGTGCATTAATTATTGGGCAAGGTACCATTCCATACAGCTTCACGTTCGATATTCTGAACACAGGTAAAGTTGTTTGTCTTTTGGCTTTTTCCCGGTAAGGGGTTGCCACAGCGGAACTCGGTCTGCTAATGATTGGCAGTAGATTTTTATGAAACGCCGAGGTGCCAGCTCGACACCCAACTTTCAGCAAAGGCACGCCCAGGTAAAGTAATTCTTAATATTTGAAGATTTCAGTCTTCTGACTATTTGAGTTTGTCATCTTGAGATTTTGCAATTCGACATTGTTGTAGTTCGACATTTGAAAGTAGATCTGTAAAATGACATGAACAATAAAAGTTCTGCCTAGCATTTTGTAGGATTACATCACTGATGAACTAGTAGATGTCTGTCAGAAAAAAAAAAAAAGTTTCCACGAAAAAGGGTTAAGAATTCTACCCTATACCATAAAGACTGTTATTTATACATGACAACATTCTGTACATATGCAGTGACTCATCTGCTCTCTTCGGAGAACTGAAACAGAAGGGCAAAGCACTTTTCCTTTCTGCAGCAGGCACAGCAGTAAAGTGGAATGGAAAAAGCATGTTTCTGTTAAAGCGAATCAGGGTTCAATGCTGGGTTATCACTGCATACCTGCCAGAACTTCACTAGTGGCTACAGAGGGCTTTGGTGCTTGGTTAATCCCAGGGATGGGGTCTCACACATCTCCAACTACTGGGTCCTTATTTTGGAGATGACAAAAAAATTGTCAGGAAATTAGGCAGCTCAGATTAAAACTGATACAGGACTATTAGCCATTGTAGCATATTTTGGAGACTGTAATAAAAGTCTGATCAGTTCAACACCAGTCAGCTATTAGTCAGCATTATAACTTTAGACATATAAGTCTGCATGTATTCTCATTTACATATGCAGAACAGGAATTTACAATAAACGTTGATTACCAGTATATATCAACTGTCTACGTTTTTAGATAAGTAAGTGTTTAACACATGGTTCATTCATATTCATCCAATGGCAGAATCAGAAGAATAATTTAAATGTCACCATGTGTATGTTTCTGCATAGATCACTCACTTTACTATATAAATACTGCAGGTTAGATAAGTTAAAGAAAAGTAAGAGGAATATGTCCAGTTATCATTTCCATAATTTATATTGTTACATATCAGACATTTTTCACAGCTTGACTACTCAGGATCACATTTGTTACATTGCAGTAGTGATGCAAATTGAAAAACAGGAACCTATGTTACACCATTCCGAATGCTAAAGAATGGACAAACAGAGCCAAGACTGAATTTATAACGTTGATCATTCATCATTAGGAGATCAGTAATGAGCCTTATCAGTACTGCCCCGGTAGTATGCCTTCACAGTAAGCTAAACTGTATGGACTGTAAATATTGTTTCTATAAAGATAAGGAAGAAGCAGCAAACCGAGCACCTTCGGCAGAACACTGCTAGTTAATGGTAGGTTATAGACTTGGCTGTAGCTGCCCAGATCATTAAGATTTAAGTCTATTTTTTTAAGAATCAAGTAAGAAATACCCAAACATGAGGGTGGATGAGACAATTTATTTCTAGGCTGCCCGACAGCACCTTTCAGGCAGGAAAAGACCATTCTGACTGGGCAAAGGATAAGTCTTCAGGTAGTGTTGCACATGCTGGAAACCATACAAATAAAACAATTTGTATTCAGGAATAGTAAAATTATTCCAGCTGTAAGACCGAGAAAACTCTTTACAGTCCATAGGTTCATAAGATACTACTAGGCTAATGGCTCAAGAGCTCTTACAAGAATAGTCAGTTTTACACAGATTATACCCAATTTTCTATCTCTAGGGGAAAGATAACAAGAGTCATCAAGCAGGGTTTTGACAATTGTTATAGGCTGCCTCTGTCCACAAGGGACAAATGTGCCACCCCAGGAACCTAGGAATGAATTTGTGATTTCCCATTCATTGGTCCAGATTGTGCTTGAAGATGGTCAGAGAAAAAATCTTCTTCACGTGAATAGGAAGTCTTTTCCAGAAGAGGGGTACTCTATGAGCCACATATCTGTGTCTCTAGAATGATCTATTCATGTCAGACATCAGGTTTAGATCTTTGGAGCAGGTAACTCTTGTGCAGTTAGTTTTGAGAATATGCAACATTTCCATCAGGGCTGGGTCAGAGACTACCTTGTAGGTCAGGCAACGAACACTCATCAGTAATCCATAGGAAACTGAATACGGCAATAGAGCTTTTAATCTGTCTGCATATGACTAAAATGCTTTGTGGTTATCCTTTTTTGGGAGGCTATTTTAGCCTTGTATTTTTGTTTTTGGAAACTTGACTAGTTCCCTGATTTGCCTGTTATGACTAATCAGGGACATTTTTCAAGAGTTCCTCCAGTTATTCTTGTGAATGCAGTGTGTGGAGCACCTAATAATATCAAGGCAGGCTAGGTACAAAACTACTGAGTGGTCTGTTTATAATATTCAAGAAAAAAAATTCCTGATGATAATGATGCAGTTGAGGCTGCACAGGAAGAGAGCAGATAACAGTTTTCTGCAGAGATCTCCTTGGGCAAATACAGATCTTCCATCTGCAAAACCTCTGCATAGTACATACCCAAATGTTCTTTCAAGCAAATCTTGCTCTCAAGCAGATAGACTTGATGTCAATGACTCTTGGCTTTTCTCATTCTTACTAGGTTCACAGGACCCATCAGAATGTTATAACTCTCATGTAGGAATGAGAATTGTGCATAGATGACAGGGGACAAAAAAATCTAGAGAGGAAATTATGCCATTCTCATGTCCAACAAAGCTCATCTGTATACATAAGCACTGGTCTACTACAACAGCTGCAGCAGGATGGGATAAAATAGGTTTAGGATGATCTGGTTAAGATCCTGCACTGCACAAGCCTTAGATCATGGATTCTACCGAGGAACTGGTCATGACACCAAGTCTGGAAACAAAAACTAGAGCAAATTCATATCAGTAGGTAGCAGAAATAACAATCTCAGCAAATCCCAACACCTTTTATAATGCAAATAAATTTTTATAAAAGTGGTACAGACTCATTGTCCAGCCTGATGTTAAAATCACAAGCACTGTCCCCTTGGAGTTGCCTGCATTATGAAGATGATGAAGTCCATAAACTATTCAATGAATGACATCAGGTGGGTATTCACTTTATAATCTCAAAATACTGAAATATTGAATTTCAGTATATCGAGACCATAAAGTTGAATGTTCAGAATAGCGAAAGTGCATAATCGTGAATCCTGATATGTCAAATTTGAGGTTATGGTCTAACAGTATGTGATGTGGAATGTATTTTGTGGATGGTGTCCGGTTTAGTGTATGGATTTAGGTGGAATTTAAGGTAAGTGACTATTTTGTAAGGGTTTGGGCACGTGTTTGAGTGTATTTGAGTGTATTTGGAAGTTGTACGTGTGGGTTAGGGTAGGCAAGTAAAAGTATGAGTGTTAAACTGTTGAATGCGGTGATGTTTGTATATATGTGATGTGTGTGTGTGTGCAGGGGACTGTAGAATGTCTGGTTGTGAGTTTGCTGTCTTTTTCTGTTTGATGCGATCTCGGAGTTAGAATATATATATGTAGCATGGGTGTTTGGGGGGCGGCGCAACATTATCCAACACAACTGCTGCTGAACCAATATAAGTATACCTTTCTTGGCTGATTTAGTTCATCTCATAATCATCTAGTCCTTCCATTATTTATAAATATTATTTAGTACAAATCTTTTCCTGTAATAAAACCACTTCTGCTTTTAATCTCTTGAGACAACTAAAACACATTTAATGTTAATAGGGCATATTAAAACTTTCACATCCCATGTTATTCACCAACATGTCTGTTCACTCTGAAAACCGCAACTGGCAACTCTTTCTACACTTGCATTCCCTGGACTCCACAGAAGATTGTAAATACTGTCTACCACATTTACTCTAAAATTTACATAATTACTAAGCAAAATTATAAAACAAGTTCACACACAACAAAAGATTTTGAGCTGAAACATGTTATTAGCAGACTTAACAAGAAAATGTTCAAAATTCTGTAAACCATAAAATGCTGGATTTCCCAGTATGCCTAGGGGTACAGCAGAGGTTATAATTCAAGAGTAAAATGACTGTCAAGGAAAAGTGATGTGACTTGAAGAGCAACAGCTGTGTTTGGTTTCTGATAGTGGGCAGCTGAGTCTATGAGCAGTCCCTATATCTGGTTCCAGTTTCCTCACTGGTAAACCTTGCAAAGCCAGTATAGTGATAATAATGCAAGGAGGTTGCCTAATAAGACAGAGAGTGCTCAAAAGGGTGAACAGAAAAGATCAATTTTTTCAGGTCAAATCACAAAATAACATAATAAAACATTTGTTTATGCATGGGACAAGCCCCTTTGCACCTCCACACCCTCTGCTCATTATATACACTAACTCCAAGATTGCACAACAGCAGAGAAAGTCCAAATTCCTTGACCCTGCTGTACCCCAACCTCACAAACAGAGCAGCCAGCAGCCAGTGAAACAAAGAAAAAACAACATTCACTCTCGTCAGCATTTGTCTTATGGATTCCAACCAACAAGGAATATATTAGTCCCAGGTATAATACTAGGAGTAATGAGCAACACTGTGGTTTGGCACTGTGATATTAGTCCCAAGTATAATACTGGGAGTAATGAGTAACACTGTGGTATAGCGCTGTGATATTAGTCCCAAGTATAATACTGAGAGTAATGAGTAACACTGTTGTATGGCACTGTGATATTAGTCCCAAGCATAATGTTGGGAGTAATGAGTAACACTGTGGTTTGGCACTGTGATATTAGTCCCAAGTATAATACTGGGAGTAATGAGTAACACTGTGGTATAGTGCTGTGATATTAGTCCCAAGTATAATACTGTGAGTAATGAGTAACACTGTGGTATAACACTGTGATATTAGTCAAAAGTATAATACTGAGAGTAATGAGTAACACTGTTGTATGGCACTGTGATATTAGTCCCAGGTATAATACAAGGAGTAATGAGCAACACTGTGGTTTGGCACTGTGATATTAGTCCCAAGTATAATACTGAGAGTAATGAGTAACACTGTTGTATGGCACTGTGATATTAGTCCCAAGTATAATACTGGGAGTAATGAGTAACACTGTGGTATAGCGCTGTGATATTAGTCCCAAGTATAATACTGAGAGTAATGAGTAACACTGTTGTATGGCACTGTGATATTAGTCCCAAGCATAATGTTGGGAGTAATGAGTAACACTGTGGTTTGGCACTGTGATATTAGTCCCAAGTATAATACTGGGAGTAATGAGTAACACTGTGGTATAGCGCTGTGATATTAGTCCCAAGTATAATACTGAGAGTAATGAGTAACACTGTTGTATGGCACTGTGATATTAGTCCCAAGCATAATGTTGGGAGTAATGAGTAACACTGTGGTTTGGCACTGTGATATTAGTCCCAAGTGTAATACTGGGAGTAATGAGTAACACTGTGGTATAACACTGTGATATTAGTCAAAAGTATAATACTGAGAGTAATGAGTAACACTGTTGTATGGCACTGTGATATTAGTCCCAAGCATAATGTTGGGAGTAATGAGTAACACTGTGGTTTGGCACTGTGATATTAGTCCCAAGTATAATACTGGGAGTAATGAGTAACACTGTGGTATAGCGCTGTGATATTGGTCCCAAGTATAATACTGAGAGTAATGAGTAACACTGTTGTATGGCACTGTGATATTAGTCCCAAGCATAATGTTGGGAGTAATGAGTAACACTGTCGTTTGGCACTGTGATATTAGTCCCAAGTATAATACTGGGAGTAATGAGTAACACTGTGGTATAACACTGTGATATTAGTCCCAAGTATAATACTGTGAGTATTATACTCGGGACTAATATCACAGTGCCATACCGCAGTGCTACTCATTACTGATAATACTTGACTAAAAACTGTATTTACTGAGGTAATTTTTTTGTGAGAAGCAGCAAGCACACTTCACCTAGCTCTTTGTGACAATGCAATGGATAAGCAGTACACTTTTCCTCACAAAAATGAAGAAAAAGGTAAATAATCCCCAGAGAGACTCAGGACTGGCTTACAGCTGAAAAGATTGCCACATAGTTAGTGGAGCTGAGAATGGTTGGTCATAGGGTCTGGCAAAAAAATAAACATTTTGTGGTAAAAATTTACCACAGAACCCCTGCTAAGTAAGATATAAGCCCCAAACACTCAAACTGAGGTATTGTAAATTATAAGGAGAAAACACAATTTTACACAGAACTCCCTTAGAGAAGATAACTGTAGAACATAGTGTTTAAGATAAAAGTACTTTATCTAGTTGTAAAAAGGACAGAAATGCTGTAAAACATGATTAAACAGAATAAATTGCTTTTCAACAAAAATAATTGGGTGGAAGGTAGTCCCCAAAGGGAAACATGTCTGCTCAGCTTTATTGAAACACTAGCCAAATTTCAATCACTCACTCTTCAATAAGAAATGTGTTAGTTTTTGCCTCCCTAACAACTGCTTCTGTTCTGGAACATGCAGGCCAGGGCCTAGGCCAGGCATACATCACAACTGCTCAGATTTTCACAGAATGTCCAGATTTTTGGCTCATATTTTTGGTCTGTTCATCATAAAATTTGTATTTTTCTGGTAAATCACTGGAATGATCTGAGGATTTAGGTCAATAAATAATTACATACATTTCAGTTTCAGACCTCGTACCCTTCAGAAAATGTATGCCAAAACAAACCTTGTTACTCTAGCAACTTTCTAAGTTTATAAGAGCAATATTTAAAATATCTCCCTATTTTTGGACCATTGTCCCCCCATTTTGACAGGCTTTGCCCAGAGTTCTTACACTAAGAGGTGAAGAGGTATGAGGCCAGGTGGAAGGATCCCTAAAGCTTTGGAAGCTGAATGGCTGGCCTGATCATTGGCAGGATGTCTCATATAGCTTAGGCTAGTGCAGCAGTGATCTAATGATGGACATCAGAACTTACAATATGAAAGTGAATATGTTATGAAAAATTAGTACTTTTACAAATTACAAAAATATAATGTCTATGACCAAGTAGCTTCAAAGAAACCTTAATGTGCATGTACACATATATTCTTACACCTGAACTTAAATATACATGTAGCAAAGTTTTTGATGCAGCTTTAGCAAGAACTTAGCATTACCTGATGGGGAGACAGAATTTGTTTGACTTCATTTGAATTCCAGACTGAACATGTGCATATATTTTATTCAGGTTGAATGAGTTAACCAGATGTAGGGCCTCCTTCCTTCATCTGATGAGCATGGTGTTTATTTAACTTAACAAATCTTTGACTTGTCCCTAAATTAAAATTATTTTCATGCAAAAAATTACTGTCAACATTATGTGAGAAATTGCATATCTCATCTCTAGTGGCTTGTCTGGTTAGTGCATCATTTAGCTTTATGAAGAAATATTCTTATTTCAAAATCCAAGCCAGGCATGTAACAGGACCTGTATTTTACAACTAGACTCATACTTTTCAGAATTTAGTATTCAGATGAAAAAGGTGCATGTGAGTGTGTGTGTGTGTGTGTGTGTGTGTGTGTGTGTGTGTGTGTGTGTGTGTGTGTGTGTGTGTGTGTAAAACTTTTTTTCCCCTTGGTGGTGGTACAGGGGATAAAGTATTCACTATGAAGCTACTGTGAGAAAATATGTGGATAATTTCTCCTTGTTATTATTTCATGAGCTTCACTTCAGTTCTCTCAGGCTTCTCATAATACTGTCTATAAATGCTGATAGGCAGGTTTGTTAACCACTGTAGTACAGTCTGTGGTCTCTAAGTGACATCACAAACTGATGTCAATGGGACAGATGATAGACTTGGATTAGTGTACAGGAACCATCTGACGTGCATCAGTATATTACAGAAATACTTCACAATCATATAGCTCATGTGAAGAATAGACAGAAACAATAATTAAGAGATAAAGAAAACCATGGCATTAATTTAGTTAATTGTACATCTGTTTCTGCAGCACTGTTTACCCAATATACCAGCTTAACTTGCTTCATAATGAGAATTACTATAAATATAGTTCTTTTGTAAGAAACATACAGACTGTTGTTAAAGGATATTAGTCACACAGACAAACAAGAAAGGCAGCTGGACAGCTGGCTGGACTGTCAGGCAAAGACAAACAAGTAACAAAAATGAACCTTGTAGCTTTTTACTTTGAACCCAAAGAGCATTTTTAACAGCTTGAGCAATTTTTCTTTTGAGATTCCTGAAATATGAGAAGCTGTAAGAAGCTTTACTTTGCAATAAGTTGCAGGTGGCAGTTATCTCAAAGGTTATGTCCTTTCTTCCATAGGCACATGACAATTTAATTCCTTGCCCATGGCTGTCACTGTGCTTGAATTTATTGGCCTCCAGTGTGTTTGCGTTAGTCATCTCATCCCATTTCTACATATTAATAATTCTCCACATTTCTCTTAGGTACCCCATCCTGTATACTCAGACTATCACACCTTACTCTCTCACGGTGCATTTTTAAATAATACTTCCCACTTCAATTCTATGAATTCCCCTGACATACTTGAATGTTTCTGCTATGTCCCTCCCTACCTTTTTGTTCCAGTATATGAATGTTGAGCCCTTTTAGCCTTTTTGCATAATGTCTAAAGCAGGTTTTGTAAGGTTTTTGTTAAACTGCTTATAAGCAGTCTTTACCCTTCTATTGATGACGTATCTGCTGTAACACACAGTGACCTAAAAATCACAGATTTATCTATGCCAGTAAAGAGGGATTATAATTTATTGGTGACTGTTATTACAGTACATTCCACTGGCTCTCCATGTTACATGTTCACGTTGCTCACATATGCTTAGCTAATGTGATATAACTGTCTTGCGTCCATTCTCCCTTTCAGGCATTGCTGCAACTTTGTCTTAAGTGGTGCATATGCTTAAATATGTGTGTGCGTGTGTGTGTGTGTGTGTGTGTGTGTGTGTGTGTGCGCGCGCGTGCGTGCGTGCGTGTGTGTGTGTGTGTGTGTGTGTGTGTGTGTTATGTTTCTATATTTAGATTATTCATTCATTTTTATTCTCTTTTTTCCTCTATCCTTCTTATGACTTCTATATAAGTCCCTGTATATGGTCTTTTCATAGTTTAACAATACTGACTGCATTTCTAGAAATCTCATCATTGTAAAGGATGAATCTTACATAGTTATTTGACTGTGTAGTCTGGACATTAGTTATGCAAGGGGTTATGGACATAATTTACTTTTAATTTTGAGTATAGGTCCTTAGTATAACTAACCTACCAACTAACAGTTCATTTTTCTTAAAAGCATTTGTCCACTGGAAGTTAAATTCAGACTAACTCACTCAATCTCAGCATAAGTTTAATTGTAGCAGAATTTCTATTTCTACTGAACAGCATGCCTTTCTGAATGTACATTTGACATTAATTCTGTTGAGTGTAAAACAATTGATGCTAGTGGCTTTTTTTTCTCATTGCACTCCTCACCAAAAATAGTGAAGGTGAAAGCCCTATGAGTTGTGAGGGTGGCCTAATGGTTAAGGTGTTTACCTTACAAGCACAAAGTGCAGGGTTTGAGTCTCACAACGAATAATTGGCTAGGCTTAAAATGGCTCGCAAGAGCAGTTAGCTAGTAGTAAACTATGAAGTTAAATTCAGACTAACTCACTCAGTCTCAGCATATGTTTAATTGCAGCAGAATTTCTGTTTCTGCTGAACAGCATGCCTTTCTGAATGTACATTTGACATTAATTCTGTTGAGTGTAAAACAAAATATGCAAGTGGCTTTTTTTTTCTCATTGCACTCCTCACCAAAAATAGTGAAGGTGAAAGCCTTATGAGTTAGAGTGTGTCTGTATTCAGCTAGTGAAAGACAACAGACATTTTGTGAGATAATAATGTATGCATTTCATTATTTGGATATATGTCCATAAGTTCACCATTTGAATACGTTAATCTTGAGAAAGATGAGAAGTGAATAAACTCTAATAAATGAAAAAATAAAAAAAGCTCAAAATGCTTGACTTAAAAACTGTAGACCATTATCTGATATGAGTTTGTCAGGAATCTGATGCTGAAAAAATAGCTTTGACATTTTTTAATAATTTGAAGAAGTGTCAGGTAATATTGGACAATCAATGGTTTCAGCTGTGTGTAGAGGTAATCCACGAAGAGTAGTGCTATGTCCATAGGCAGATGTTGTCAGCAGATGTTATTCTTTCTGACTATGTAAATGTGCAAGGCAAAACTATAACTACCTGAAGGTACTCCTTATATGAACAGAAGTAGGGAGATCCATTATGTGCATAAGTGCTGTTCACATTGGTGTATTACTAAGATTCACTGAGGTAAACATTAAGACTCATTTGCATACAAAATGTGGAAAGGACCCCTGAACTTACATATGAGTAAGTTTAACATTTGGGATTACTCAAGTTTGGTAGCAAATTAGTTATGGAAACTGCAGACTTTCAAAAATAAGAAGAAATAATGGAAATATTCTAAATTAATTTGAAACTGTTGAAACTGATGTATAATTATTGGGTTCAGTTATTTAATTAATATGATGGGCATATAACAGTGGTTTAGATAAATAATGTAAGATGTCATTTCTAAATGGGAAACCATTACAGCATTAGTTGAAATGATTACTGATTAGTGAGAAATAGTTTGCTTTGGGGTCTTTTAGTGATTGTGAATATTGAGACAATATAGACCTTGTGATCCTGCAAGTAAGAGAGTTTGTCTCACTATTTTGCCGGGCTTGGACAGCTTAAACTCTTCACCTAATGTGTCTTCTTGTCTTATTAATAGTCATGTTGAAAGACAATGTTC
This sequence comes from Protopterus annectens, assembly GCF_019279795.1. Classification (NCBI taxonomy): domain Eukaryota; kingdom Metazoa; phylum Chordata; order Ceratodontiformes; family Protopteridae; genus Protopterus; species Protopterus annectens. Next base: position 675,511,004 of record NC_056728.1, read on the forward strand.
TCTTTATGTCCTCATTCCTCTATACCTTCACCCTTTTGTACCTTGCTTAGTATTTAATAACTAAAGAATATCAGTTCATAACAGCACTACATATGGAATGGCATGATTTGTTGGTTTTTGGTTTTGTTAATTAAATCAAATTAAAGGCCATTGACATAGCTTTATGTTACATCAACCAATAACAGGCCAATGGTTGCATTGGCGTCAGTTTAAGCCATGAGTTTCAATGTCACTTGCATTATTGATATTTACTGTTTGTACAGATGAAATGTAACTTGTCTTGGGTTATCAATAAACTTATTGCCACTCCTGCAAAAACCTGTCTTGTAGGTTATTATCTGGGAACGGGGCATAGAGACAAATTTATGTTGAAAAATTCTATCCTTTAGCCTGTTTTTAGCCCTGCCCACATAAAATGCTGGGCAGAACAAAACAAGCAGCTAAATAAATGACATGTTAGGAGTTAAAAAAATCATAATGTCCTTTGATGCCATATATATCCACCCCAATCATAACAAACTTACCAAGGTTTATTTATTTATATCATGTACATGCTTTGCATTTAAATATTCCTTTTTTGTTGCTATAATTATGGTTGTTAGTGGAATGCTTTATTAAATACAGACCTGTGTATCGCTGTAATAATATCAATAACATTATAAATGTTACACACTACCTAGTTCACAATGTGCATTGTACTATTAGCCACCAATGAAAAAATAGTACCAACATTGATAAAGTCTATTAACAGGTCTTCATGATCATTTATTTTATCCCCATCTGCTAACTTAGTCTGGAGTAAACTTCATCATTGTTCACATGTTGCAATGGTCTCTGTGAATGGCTATCATTTCCAGCCTCCTTAAAGTAACATGATCTAAAAAATGTTTATTGTCTTCATTTGCAAATTCATTAAAATAATCCAGGGTGTCAAGTGGTTCACTGTGGCAAATGTATTTACCCTTCACCCGATCATTGTTGTGATGACATTCTGAACTCCTATTTGAAAAATAAATCAATATTTTTTCTTGGGTCTATGTCTAACGATCAAACAGAATGTTCATTGAAAGGCCATTCATTGTACATAGACCATCGAAAGTTATTGTCCACAGAAGGCCAAATGATCATAAATAACTTCATTGAACAATCATACTTGGCCAACATAAAGGGAATGGAACTAGTTCATACTTACCGGTAATGTAGGGATAAGGAAACTTACCCTTTCCCCACTGTAGTGTGATTTTTGGAGTTGGAATATATAATTACCAGGGGGGCACAGTTCCCCACATAAAGGGGATGTGGGGGCAATCTCCCCACACAAAGAAGGTCCAATGCTCAGGAAAATCTCTGTTGTGGGGGGCTGTCCCCCCCCCCACTAATTATATATAGCAATTTTGAGATCGCACTACAGTGGGGAAAGGGCAGGTTTCCTTATCCTTCCATTACTGGTAAGTAAATTATAGTTCCTTTCCCTTTATGTTGGCCAGCTATGATTGTTCGATGAACTTAGTTATGATTATTTGGCCTTTTCAATTAAGGAACTTTCAATGGTCTATGTACAATGAACAGCTGTTTGATGAACATTCCGTTCTATTGTTTAACATAGACCCTTTTTTCTCTTGTCACTTCCAGTGAGGATGCTTGTTTCAAAAGGGAATCTTAAGGTCTTACTGTTCAACGTCAGGAATCTTAACAAGAAATTCCACTCCTCCAAGTTCTGCTCACACTGGAGAATGCAAACATCTGTACAGCTGCCCAGCCATGGTTTAAAGCTTCAGAGTTCATCCCAGCAGTGTAGGGCTACAGTGCCTTCCACACATTAGTCCACCTACTGCACATGCAGGGATTAAAGGTGGAGGTGTTTCAATATTCATCAAAAACAAGCTTATCTCAGGGCTGGTCAAACATGATGATGTACTTGAGCTTCTCCATGCCCAAATTACTGTTGTCAAAGTGCCATACTATATCCTTGCAAACTACACTTCCTCCTTTATGATGCAGAAACCTATAACTTATACATAGACATATCAGAGACACTCACCACTCAACCCAAAGCCATGTTCATGAGAGAATTTAACTACTCCAGTTTAAACTGGGATTCATACATAACTCCAAATGTGTAAGCCCAACACAAACACCATGGATAATATATTCTGCATGTCCTCTAGGACTGCAAATATACTGGACTTGGTCCTCACAAATATGGGAGAAAATAACCCCCCCCTCCAATGCAATGCCCACTCTGATAAAGTCACGCCATAAAGCTGTATCTTTTGAAATTAAACTAAAACCCATAATCACAATTAACATTGTAATGGTTAGGGACTATTCTAAGGCAAATTTCCTGTTATTATTAAGTGATAACCTGATAAAAATTTCAAGCCCAACCAACTTCCAAGAACACAGCTGCCTATGTGGAATTGTTTAGAAAAACTCTATACAATCATGTTAATAGAAGCATAGAAGAATCTGTGTCCACCAGGACTGAACTCAAAAAAAAAGTGACATTTGTGGAATGCTAACATAAATAGGTCATACAACAAATGAAAGAAAATCATGGTAAAATTTAGGAAACGTGATGCTCAACAGGATAAAACCTTCCTCACCAATCTAAACAAATAACTCAGAGGGCAAATCAAATCTACCATAGTCAAGTTTGAGGAAAGAACAGCCTCCCAGGCCAGGGGCAATTATAAAGCTTTCATGAGATATGTCCACAACCTCAAAGGTAGTGCACAACAATATGCAGAACACATACTAAATGGAGCCTCCTACACAAAGATGAAATATATAGCAAATCTACTGGCCAACAAATTCAGCTCCAATTTTTAAATTTTAGTCCCCTCTTCTTTCCAAGCCATCACTCAAGAAATACCATCAAATATAACCCTCCAAAATATCTCTAGGTAGTAGGTCCTAAATGCATTCTCCAAGACTAAGAACACCACATCGATGATGCCCAATAATATTTTGCTTCCTAAATGGCATGAAACATGACCTATCTGGAACACTGGCATTACTTTTCAAACATAGCCTCCAGTCAGGCGTCTTGCAGCATAAATAGAGAACTGCAACTATCATCCCTCTGCACAGGGGCAGGAGAACTGCAGATCCCAGAAACTACAAACCCATAAATATGACAAGTCTCATATGCAAAGTCACGGAAAGAATTTTCATGGAAATGATAAACAATGACATAGGGAACCTTTAGATACTGGATCTAACTCAACTGAGTTTTATCAGGAGAAAATCATGCATATTCAGCCTGGTAGACTTCATTGAGAAGGTGATCAAGGCAATGCATGAAGGTAAAATAATAATGCCTACCTTGATCTGGCCAAGATATTTAACATATTACTTTACTTGGGTATTGTAAACAAACTAATGGAATTAGGCATAAACCCTATGTTACATGCTGGATAGCCAGGTGGCACTGAGGTAGGACGCAAGAAGTTAAGATAGGGAAGTCCACCTTCATAACGAGACCTGGCTGGGTTCTGTGCTAGGTCTGCTCCTTTTTAGCAACTACTTCTCAGAATTCAAGACAAACATAAAGGTTCTATGGCTGACCAAGTTTGATGATGATTGCAAACTAGGTGCAGTCATAAAATACCTCTAAGATACTAATATCCTCCACAATGGACTAACAAAGGCATAACTGCTGCCAAAACCATGGTTTAAATCTCAGTGCCAACAGATGCATAATAGTACCCTTTTGAAAGTTGACTATCCCAGGAAACTAGCTCATTGGAATGCACCCTTAGACCCTTAGGAGTAGACCCAGCAGTCAGGGATTTTGGTACATATGTAGACAATAACCTGGCTTCCAATTAACATGTTTCTAAAGTAGCAAGGAAATAATTCTATGTTGCTCAACTTATAAACAATGACATGGCATCCAGGTCCAAGGAAGTCATCATTCCACTGCATTCCCCCTTCATCAGGCCCATGCAACAACTGAAACATCCTCAGATGTTCCTCACAAAAGGAATACAGGACATAAACATATCTGATGAGGATTGCCTCAAAGAACTATCCCTATAATCTATCACCATCAGATTGTTGAGGGGCAATCTATGCTTGGCATACAAGGCATTCTTAGATCCCACTGTGATTACCTATTCTATATCCATAAAACAAACAACATCAGAACAACCTGATCTTGAGACTTAAATCCTCCTTCCGACATAAATAGGACTTAGGTACAGGTGTGTGTCTCATAGAATACTCCTTCTCTGAGACAGACTCCATTCCAGGCAAAGCAGAACTCTTCCTTAACTATATTCAAGTGTAAACTGGAGCAGTGTATGTAGAACTGGGAATTCACCACTGACTTGGCAGCTATGTCTCTGATGGGCAGAGACCACGTATAACTTGCCATTCTCTAGCTTACATATAACCATTAAAATATGCCTGTAAAGGTAACCACAAGGACACTAAAATTTGCTGGATATGTTTGGGAAGCTTGGCTAGGTTCATAAGGGTCCTTGTGGCTGTTATCCTAGTATATACCTATAAACCTATGAACCTTTGAAATGTACTTCTCCAATATGAAAGTGAATGTCAAAAGCCTTTGCCTGACCAAGGTTTCTGATGACTCTAAACTGGGTGCTATTGTTAACTCCTTTGTTGATTCTTTGATGCTCCATTAAATGTTGAGCCAGATCAATGCTGGTGTAATGACTGTGGGCTCAAACTGAGTGGCAAATTAATGTTGTGTAATATTATGTGGTAAAAAGACTATTATTGTCACTACCTTATAAAAATATCCAACTTAAAAATTAACATAATCCTTACATTATTATATGCATTTATCAATAGCAAGATATTTAATGACCAGTTAATCAGAATTATACAGCCATTCTGCTTTACTCAGTTAATTTCCAGGGAATATCTTCTAGAGCAAAGACGTCACAATTCCTCATTGTTATTCTCTTGGGGCAAGCACTCAATGCAGTATCCCTTTTAGCATGCACCTCTCAAAACACCTTATCCTTATTGTAAGGACTCAAAATATTTAACTAAGAAAACCAAAGCAGCAAGCTCTTTAAGCACCCTGTCCTAGTAGAGCTCATTCACTACTACAAATCTTGATGTACCATTAATACTAACACCAAAGATCACAGTACAAATCCAATCATAAACAGGGTCAGTTTAAATGATACATATCTAACCCAACACATTCTTTACCTGTGAAATCCATGTCCCATGCATCTCAAATAATGAAGTACTTAGCCATATATATAAATCTAGCCTTGACGTTTACATGGGTCATCACAAATTGATCCCTGGGGTGTTTATTCTTCTTGACTGTGATAGCTAATGCATTGACTAAGTTATTAGGATGCTAAAGCACTTAGAAGTCTTTTAGGTTCCAGGCTTAAATGAATGTCTATTAATAGTGTTTTGAAATTAAGAACATGTGAAATATGAGCTTATGCCAGTCTAAATTTATTTATTTAATTTTTCATTCATATATCAACTTTTACTTTTATTTTTTATGGTTGCATTAAGTAGTAGGTTATAAGTTTTTGAAATGTATATTTAATTTATATTTATATCTGCTGTAGAGTTTTGGCATACTATTATTCTTCGTTGTTAAAAAAAGTCACAAAGAGGATTTTTGATTGTGCCACTTTAAACAGCAAAGGAAATTAAGTTAGAATTATTTGACCGGACACTTTTGAATTGCTGCATCAAGAGGAATGTATATATTTTGGGTGATGAATGGTGTTTTAATTTGTTCTGATGAAGTTCCCATGTTCGATGATGAAAGCCCTTAACATTTCAATAAAATAGTGTTGTTTGGCACTGTAGTTTGCAGAGCATTTTCTGAATTCTAGTCTTTTAAGTTGCTTTGGCTAAGTTAGTCAATGATCATGTTGAGCTCTTTCCACAGATTGTTATGGATCATTTTATGTCTGTTATCAGCATATGCACAAAGGTGTGTTTCTACCTGTGTAGTCTGTCCAATATGTCAACAATTGCTTCAGTGATATTATCTGTTTCGCATATTTTTGTTTGTTGATATTTCATTCTACACATGCTCTTCATTTAGTATTACACAAAGACTAATACCTGTTTGTTTTGTTTCCATAATGTAAATATTATTTTTTTTTACTTTTACTGCAAGACCCTGATTATGGCCGAAAAGGGTCTTTGGACCAGTTCATTTACCCAGTTGACAGATAATGAATAATTAAATAAGTACATGCATACATACATAAATATATGCAAGGAGTGTAATGATATAGCAATAACTCACGCCTGGGTGTGGGTAATGCTGGATTTACCCACGGTTGGCGTGGTTTGGTCACGAGGGTGAAGCCCGAGTGGTCAAACAAAGCCAGTCGTGGATAGATCCAGCATTACCCACACCCAGAAGTGGGTTATTGCTGTTATACAATGACATTATTTAAGAAAAAAAAATAATTACTTTTTTTAAATAATGGCATTGTATAATGCTTCCTTGCTGCCCTTCAGCTGTCTGGTATTCTGCGGAAGTTCCGATGTACTGTGCATGCGTATGCCTACGCAGTACATCAGAGCTGTGGGCAAAAGCAACGGAGAAAACAAAATCTCCATTGCCTATTTTAAAGCTGTCTCACTATGTTAAACCCATTTAACATAGCGAGACAGTTTTGAAAAAAGCAACGGAGAAAGCAAGATCTCTGTTGCTTTTTACAAACTGTTTTGCTATGTTAAATGGGTTTAACATAGCGAGACAGCTTTAAAATAAGCAATGGAGATCTCCGTTGCTGATTTTAAAGCCATCTTGCTATGTTAAACCCATTTAACATAGCGAGACAGGTTTAAAAAAAAAGCAACGGAAAAAGCAAGATCTCCGTTGCTTTTTACACACTGTGTCGCTGTGTTAAACTCCTTTAACATAACGAGACAGTGTTTTAAAAAAGACTTATACTAATGGGAAAAGTCTGGGCGACCGGACCTTTTTCCATTAATATAAGTCAATTTACAACGTGCACGCTGACCAATCAGCATGCACGTTTTGGAATATTAATGGGGGGTCATGGTATAATAAGCAATATGTCTATGATGTCTAGTAAATGAAAATGGCAATGCGGGTCAAACACTCAGAGTAAAAAGAACTTTTCCATAAACCACTGACCTCCCAATAATGGATTTTGTGCAGTATTCAAATAGTGAAGTTTTTGATCATGTGTTGAGACAGCTCTCTTGAACAGCTTGCAATTTCTACAGTGCTTTGGCTTTAATGAGATATTAAATATAAGGAAATAGCATTCAAAACATTTACTTCAGAACAAGATATTGTGTGCTGAAGTCCAGGAACATACTGTACCAGTGAATGCAATTCTTTTATTTTTGCCTGGTCTCATGAGAAAAAAGAATAACAGGGATTTAAGCATAGCTACCACATTAATTGTTCTGTCTATCATTGTTACAGCCTTGAACTAGCAATATTTAATCTAAGGGTAGCCCACCCTAGGAGAACCTGGAATAAGTTCATTACACTATGAACTTTGTAGTCTCATAACTACATATATAGAGGTTAAAAATGGGCTGTACTGTAATATTTATGTCCAGCATGGATGAGAAGTCTATATAGAGTAACGAAGCAAAGAAGAATTGTACTCATTTAAGTGGAAAAAAGCTGTCTAATCAATGTTAATTTCTGTAGTTCACTATCCAGGAAATGTATAGTTAAATCCATGTGAAACCATGCCAAATCACTGAAGGCTGAAAATGTGGCCTAATGCAGAGTAATGGCATGTTTTCTCTAAATCCAATAAAGGAATTATTAATGTTTTTAGCAGATGTCAGATAATTAAATGTTCATAAAAATCTACCTTATAAATAGTCACTTTCCATTTAATAGTATTACCTTCTCATAATAGTGTAGTTGTGTAATGTCTAAGGCTCATACTATCCTGGTTTGTCCTCCTTTGATCATTACCCTACGTTTATATAAAGACTTCCCTCAAGAGTTAAAAAAATCCATGTAGGCACCATGTCTTGCCTACATGGAATGTATCCATGTTCGTGGTCACGGTTCCCCTTGGCAGCTCGTCATGCATATTAATGATAGTGCATTGCCAAGGGAGAGCCAAGGAACATGGTTATTAAATCAGTTTAGGGAGAGGTGTAGTGATAACCGTAGCTGCAGGTGAGTACTAGACTCCCTGCAATGTTCTTTGTTTTATTTTTTTTTTTTTAAAAAAAGCATGTTTGTGTGATGCAGCATGGAGCGCAGCAATGCCAAGCTGCATTCACATATAAGACAGCAGCCACCTGCCAGATATCTAAAAATAGAAACCGGATGTAATTGATTATTTATTTAACCAAATGTTTAAGTGTGTCTAAGTGTGTTTGCACTGCACAGCGCAGTGCTTAGCATGGCTTATAGGCAGCTCAGTAGTATATGTGAAGGTATGCCAGATTTCTTAATATCTTCGTAACTAAATGGGTAGAGTTATGGCTTCATGTAGAGTAGGTTCAGGGTCTGAATACATGGAAGAGAAAATACATATTTAGTTGTGATATGCATATTATGTATTTTTTTATAAAAGATGGCCCGCTGCACTCTGCTAAGCTCTGCTCAACTGTGCTTAGACCTGCTATGTACCGCATAAACATGGCAACGGCTGCCAGTGTTTGTGTACTCATAAGCTCTGTTTGACTGGTTTGAGTGATGCTAAGCAACACAGTGCTTTTTTGAATGTAGCTCAATGATATGTAAGAGCAGGAAAACAGCCTATATTAAGCCCAATGAGCGGGAATACAGCAGAATCCACTGGAGCTCTATCAACTGACACCATACTATGGCTGGTGGTGGTAAAGGTGCACACTTTCAGGTGCAGCATTGGGGCATTCTGGAGTCCAGGGTCATAGTTGGGCTCCTCATGAAAAGCTATGATGACAGGCTGCTGAAGGGTGGGTTCCAGGGCTCAGAGTGTAAGTAAGAGGCCTGAGACCAGTTGGCTAGAGAACTTACCAGCATCATTGGGATCTCCTGCACAGGTGAGCATTGTCATCACAACCATGACAACCTGCAAATATGGAAGAGAGGACTCTTGGACACCTGAGTCCAAGAAGCAAGGGCAAGGAATGCCCCACAAGTATGTACGTACTTTTTCTTCTGTTTTACCAATATGTACTCTGAATGTCTGCAGAACTGGTATGCATAATGGTGTGCTTCTCTCCCAACAGCTGCAGTTGAGAGGGCTTGCAGTCACGAGTCGCATGCAGGGTGCTTGGCCAGGTTGCACTGTGAGTGTGTTGTGTATGGATGTATTATGCTAACTGTAGTGAAATAAGCAAGAAAGAGTAAATCAGCAACTGCAATAAAGTATATACAGTAAAGTTTGTAGTGCAAGAAATGTGGACTTAGAGCTGTAGTGCAATAAATGAATAATGCCAACTGTAGTGCAATAAAAACATGAAGCAAAACCAATAACTGCATTAAGGTATATTTAATAAAGTTTGTAGTGCAATGAATGTAGAATTAGAGTTGTATTGCAGTAAATGAATAATGTCAACTGTAATGCAATAATGACATGAAATAAAGCCAATAACACCAAGGAAAATGGTGTACATCAGGACTGTCAGGCCCTTCTCAGTATGGAGAACATCAATGTCTGTGCTGTAACTGAAACCTGGTTCAAGGCTCCTGAGAGCACCCCGGCACTATTAGGTTTTACCTCATATCATGCGTTCCGGCCCCAAAACCCGGACCACACCACAAAAGGAGGGGGTGTATCCATATTCATAAAGGATACCCACACCTCCAGGTTGGTGGCAACGCACAAAGCTTCGGAAACCATCCAGGTGCAGCTAACCATAGGCAAAACTGCTCTACAAATTGTAGCATGCTACAGGCCACCCTCTCAAACTCAGGAACCCCACACAGCCTTCCTGAAGACACTGGAGGGTATAAATGTATCTTCAAACACCATCTTATTGGGTGACTTCAACTACCCAAATATAGACTGGGAACATTACTCAAGCCCTAACTTTCTAGCCCAACGGTTCCTGGAGTTCATAAATTCAAATGCCATGGAGCAGCTAGTCACTGTTCCCACGAGAGGAGAAAATATACTAGATCTCATTATCACAAACATGGGGACAAAATGCGCCACACCGGAAGTATATCCCTCATTGGTGAGATCTGATCATAAACTAATCTCACTGGAAATCCACATCCCTCCCCCACCCCAAACAAAAAAGACCGCAGTGAAGAACTTCTCTAAAGCAAACTTCACACTACTCAAGACTGGTGTGGTATCCTTCAAGGCCCCTGAGCCAGTGGAAACCACAACCCAAGCTGCGGAAGCCCTTACAAATGCCTTCTATGAACATCTCCAGGACTGCATGGATCAGGCAATCCCAAATAAAACCAAGACTCTTTCCACAAAGGGCAACCGTCCAGTCTGGTGGACCCCAGCCATTAACAAACTTTACAATAAGAGGAGAAAGCTATTACATGATAGAACAAAATCCATAAAAGGGAAGTCACCCCTGATCATTATTAGTAAAAATATACGAGCACTCATAAAATCAACTAAGGCCAATTTTGAGAGAAAAATTGCCATGGATTCAAAGGACAATCATAAGGCCTTTTTCAGCTATGTTAGGAACCTGGGTGGAAACTCCCAGATATGCTCTGAATTAGTCCAAAATGATACAAAACTCACTGAACCCACAGACATTGCCAACATACTGGCAGACAGGTTCAGTGCAAACTTCACCCCCCTCTCCCCCCTAAAGGAGAGATAACTATCCCAGCAGAGTGTAGCCTCCCAGACATCTCAAATGCGCAGGTGAAAGCTGCTCTCTCTAAAGCTAAAAACACAGCATCAATGGGACCGGATGGTGTCCCCGGCTGTGTGCTACATGAGCTAAATGAGGAATTAAACCCGCACATAAGGCAGCTGTTTAATTTCAGCATTACCACAGGATACGTGCCCAAGGAGTGGCGTACGGCAACTGTGGTCCCACTCCACAAAGGCGGTGCCTCTACGGACCCTGGTAATTACCGCCCCATAAGCTTAACAAGTCTAGTCTGCAAAGCTATGGAGAGGATCATAATGGAGCTCATAAACAAAGATATAGGGGACTTGCAGACATTGGACCCGACCCAGTTTGGCTTCGTCAAGGGCAGATCATGCCTTTTGAACTTGGTCAACTTCTTCGAAACAGTCACCAAGGCCATTGATGAGGGGAAGGCAGTCCATACAGCCTACCTTGACCTTGCAAAGGCCTTCGACACAATACCCCACTCGGGTATTGTAGAAAAACTTACCAGCTTAAATGTAAACCCATATGTCACAAGATGGGTTGCAAACTGGCTTAAGAACAGAACCCACAGGGTTAGAGTTGCTGGCGCTATGTCAGACTCCAAGCCGATCACAAGTGGTGTCCCACAGGGCTCGGTCCTTGGCCCCCTATTGTTCGGCATCTACTGCTCAGAAGTACAGGCCAACATGGGAGGACTTTGGCTGACAAAGTTTGCAGACAACTGCAAACTGGGCACCATAGTGGAAAGTGCATCGGACACGGATATCCTTCAGAAGGGACTCACGGAAACAGATAGCTGGTGCCAGAGCCATGGCCTGAAGTTAAACGCCAAAAAATGTATAGTCATACCCTTCAGGAAAAACAAGGTAACCCCAAGCTACCATATAGGTGGCAATCCACAGAAGAGGTTATCAGGGACCTGGGGACCCAGGTTGACAGTGGCCTTTCTTTTGACACTCACGTTGCTAAAGTGGTTAGAAAGACCTTCTACATTGCCCACCTGAACATGAAGGGATTCACATCCAGATCTAGTGAGGTCATTGTTCCCCTGTACTCTTCACTTATCAGACCAATGATCGAGTACAATGCCCCATTCGGGATGTATCGCACCCGACATCTGCAGCAATTGGAGAGACCCCAAAAGTTCCTCACCAAAAGGATAAAGGGACTCCAAAATCTGTCATATGCTGCCAGATTGAAGAATCTCCAGCTCTATTCAGTTGCATACCGTCTGCTCAGAGGTGACATGTGCCTGACATACAAGGCCATGTCCAACCCAGAATTAATGGACATGCTCCACCTCAATAAATCCAAATCCACCAAAACCACTAGAGCAAGCGACTTAAACCTTAGCACGGATATAAATAGGACGTGCTGGAGGGATAGATTTATCACTCAGAGACTCCCTATGCTGTGGAATAAAATCCCGGTCCATGTGAGGCAGAGCACCTCGCTGGCTCTGTTCAAGAGAAATCTTGACCTGTGGATGGGAGATCATAGGTTTTTCCCGGGAATCATCTCTGTGTCACTGCTGGACAGAGGCACAACAAACTAATGGGCACAGTATTTTTTCATATAAGGGGTAGCGTAAGCCACAAAAATTTGGGCTAGGCTTATAAATGCCTTAGGGAAGATAGCCTAGTATAAACCTATGAACCTATGAACCTGTGTTGTCATAACCATTGCAATAGAGCTGTAGGCAATGAGGCTGTAAGGTGAGGAGCTGCAGTCAAGTATAACTCAGTAATAACTGTAGAATGCAAATCTAATGACTGCAAATTGTATTGGCTAACTCATATAAGTACTGTTCAAGGTTGTCCCTAGGCCAATATTGGTCACATAATGCTCTGTTATCCACATAAATCAGGTAATAAAGGTATATGGGTGAGTTAACCCACTCCATGAAATGATATTGTTTGTTGACTTCACAGATATGATACTGAAATATAGCTTACCTACTATCTGCGTAATCCATGTATTTCATGCATGTGTGTGCTAGTGTCACTACAGTCTAGTATAACAATGTAGTAGTACTACCAGGTCATATATTGCCTCCAGGTGAGCTGTTGCCAAATCTCAGTCAGTCAATACTCAACACTGACTCAGTAGCTCAATTTGTTAAATGCTCATTATACAGTACATTTTTCCACACACAGTCCAGGGTTCAAATCCAGTGATATGTAGCAGTAAATAGTACAGAAGCAGTCATGCAATACTCACAATTTCTCTCTCCACAGGAACTACAGATAAATGGGTGAGGTAGCCCAAATTATGAGTAGATAATTGTGTGTTTAGATGTCACAGACTATTAAAATTGTTAGCAAGAATATGTTCATCAGCAATGTTCAGTCAGAAATAAAATGTGTAATCCCGGTATGTCTGTATGACTGGAGTGTCTGTTAAAAGTTGCTGCAGTTAATTAATACATTCTATGGAGATGTTACCTGCAATCACTACTATTTGGTTCTATTCCCATGCCTGCCAACCAAGGCATGACAGCTGTTTAGTGTCTGCACTGTACGCATACATGTCTCTCAAGTCTCATGATTTCACATTATGTAATTAATAGTGGGTAATCCATCTGTCACAGGATTACCATGGTAATGATTACCTAGATTGTAGAGTATCACCAAATCAACCCACAGAACACCTTGGAAGTTATATAGGTTAGGTCCACTTGATGTGCAAGTGTTCTTTGTAGTTGTGTACCCGCAGTTGATACTGCTTGGTCCATAGTGTCCCATGCAAATAGCTTGAGAGGTATATACATGCTACATTAGCTATAGGATACTTGTAGTCACTGCACACATAAAGAAAATACAGACCCATAGAGTAAATAGTAGTACTGTTGTCAAGGAAACAACCAGAAATGTTACTAATGGACTGTTTTTCTCTCTTTCCCCACCCCTTATCTTCATTTATTTCTTATTGTTATTCTTTAGTTACAGCTTACTATTAACATATGTTGTTACATTAACTGTTTTTTGGAATGTGTTTTATTATTGTTATGTATTATAATGGCTGCATGTTAACATATCTTGTTAAATTACTTATTTTGTTGGCATTATGCTGTAACTGTTATTGCCATGCTGTTAACATACAGACTGTTCTGTTATTTATTGTTGTGTTTCACATAATATCCATTGATATGCAATCAGGTTATTTCCAATGTTCTGCCATGCTGTTATTAATAGCAATGATTTGTTTACAACTAAACTATACTTATTGCTATACCTCCATTACCACAGCACGTCAGGTAGGCCAGTTCCAGCTGATCCCTCTACCTTGCCCCCTCAGCTGGCCATGGCATTTGGTCCTGGCACATCTGGGACCCAAACTGGTGGTGCCCCCTCTGCTGCCTCTACACCACCTGTGGCATCAGGTGGGACCACCTCAGGGATGGGGCCTGGCATCCACTGGGAGCAGTGGCAGAGGGGTCATTGTCACCCAGGATCAACTGCCAGTCATGGTGCACAGGATTGTTCATTGCAGCTATGAATGCCACCTGTGCCAGATTGAGAGCATGCTGGCTGACCTGGTGGGGCAGCCTTGCCCTGGTGCCCAGCCTCCAGAACAGCCACCCTCGTGACAGTGAAGCAGCAGTATTGACAGTCCCATGGGTGGGGACGTTAGTCATGCTGCTGCCATCTGGAGGCACGTGCAACTTGGATTTCCCAACACCCTCCTCATCCAAGGTGTTCATTCCCCTCATGCATCACATACCACCCCTGTCTGCTGTCTGGTCTGTCTTGTCTGTCTATGAATACATCTTGTCCTGCCCAACTCACCTCCTCACACATACCTATGTGCCTTCTCCAAAATTCCACTCTCACCTTAATAGAAAAAAAATGGGCACCTGTCCCCAAGAAAAATATTGATACATAGCTCTCCATTTCACACACCTGTCTACTGGATAGATGTAATTTAGTCCAATTGGCTTGATAATGCAGTTATGTTGTCCTCACTCCTCTATCTGGGTTTGAAAGTCCAAATTCATCTACAAAATCTGTTAAAGTGCACAGTTGTTGCTGCACAAGAAAAGGGTAGTTATGGTTCTTTCCTACTCCCTTCCTGTACAACCCTATCTGCCTTTCAGAATGTTTTTCCCTCTGCTTGCCCCCATTTCACCACTTTCATATCTCCTCTTTTTTTTCTTTTATTTATATTTTATAGTGTGGACCTATTTGGCATGCCACACTGCACAGCTTCACTTAGCTCTGCTGAATAGAGCTTTAATGAATAAATGAGTTTCTAACATTGTTAGATACATGTACAAAATAAACACATCTGCCATGTTTCGAACTGAAGCCCATCACACCTGCAGCACACTGCATTAACCCACCACATCTTAATTAAAATAGGTGTTTTCAGCAAAACATACTGATTGTCACTTACATTCATTAGGCATGTCACAGCGGAGCTGCACTGCACCGCACAAACTGGAATTAAAAATTAATGGGAAAAATGGGAGTATACCTTGGGCTCTGGTGCAATAATATACCACTAGAGAGCCAACGATGTAAAATGGATGCAAGTGAGGCCTGTGATAGCAGGTAAATGTGCCCTTGTATCAGCAACATCTAGAAAGATTCCTGCTAAGGCAGCAATAGCAAAAAACATGTTCAACATGGACCCTGGTGCAGAAATACAACCATAGAAACCCATGCACATACTGATGGATGCAAACAATGTGTGTCACAGCCTGTATGTCTGCACATATACCTTGCAAATACACCTGCTGTAGCAGTGAGTCAGTAGCTCAGTCTGTTAAATGGCTTCCATGCAATACATTTTGCCACACACAGTCCTGGCTTCAAATCCAGTCTTGTGCTACAGGATTACATTATTGTGAAGACAGCAATTAAAGATTGAATCATGCAATCTTTATCTGTACAGGTTACTGCTAATTAATGAACGTAAGTCAAAAGCTTCCAGGTAGGGAAACACTGCACATATCCATATAGCATAACTATATGTCACCTACTACTCTAGTACTGGCATTGTTGCATAACAGATGTACCTTAATCACATGCCTCAGCTTGACTGCAAAGGGTACTCTTACCCTGGCTCTGCCATAGCAAACATGACTCAGACAGCTGCCATAGTTACATGTACAGTTTGTTGTCCTCTAAAGTGTTTACAGTCCACCCTATGTGTTGTAGGCTGCAGCAGCAGCTGCAGCCTGTAACGCACACACCTGTATATAACAGTAGTGACTACATACCTAGCATACCTCCCAACCCCCTAGCAGAAGGAATCTGGATACAGATATACTTAATGAGGGGGACAAAGTTCCAGAGATTGGGACACGTTTCACAGTTTGCTCCTACATAGATAGCAGGTTGATAGAATAACAGCTATTGCATTAGCATGCATATTCTGAAGGGTTTGAAGTCTGACACTCAAATGTGTGTCTTCCATTACTGACCTCAACCCACAATGTTTGCCAGTGAATTGCCAGATGACCACAATGTCATTGGACACTGACCACACATATGAGGAAAAACTGTGGACATACTGCATAAATCTCTACAGTTGACAGCTATGGTACCTACCCTCTGTGATGCAATAGTCTCCACACCTCAGTAATGTCCAATTTAACAGCTACGAAAGGGGCCCAGGTCTACATGAAGGTCTTATATATTGCACTGTAGTGACATGTCATCTGCTAATGATAGTGCAAGTCAGCTGTTTTGGCTGCAATTACCATATAAGAGCCACAGATTGGAGCAGAGGCAAGTGTCTGTTAATGTGCAGTACCTTAAAAAGTCAAGCAGCTAGTTATGGAGAACAAATCTGTATGAGACTTACCTCACACAGAGAGTGTATTTTCAAAATATTACTGAAACCAAAGTTCAACAAAGGAGTACTATACTCAACCAGGTATGTAATTGATTTCTCCATATAACAGGATGCAGATGGGAGGATGGAGGTATGGGGAATAGGGATGACAGCAGTAAGCCTGTCTTAGATCAATGGTAATGACATGTCATTGATACTCAGCTGTTCTACACCTACAAGCATGCCTCTCAAATGTACTTAATTTCCACTCACATATTAGCTCTGTCCCTCTTAATCCCTCCTACAATGGTTGGCTGCTGTAGGAAAGCTAGTGAGTTATACATAATACATAGTGATAATAAGTAAGGGTGTATACTCCTGTAATGTCAGATGATGAATACTAATTCACCTCCTCTCATTCTATCAATGTCTCACATAAATAGGTCTAACATGTTAAGTGTCTCTGATTGTCCCTGATGTACTCTGGCTAAGTCCATGATTCTGTTGACGTGTGTCCCTGTCTGGTTGAAAGTTATGCCTAACATAGCTGTCAATCTGTTATAGCAAGAAATCTGAACAAAGCCATAATTAATGGAGGAACAAAGGCCCAAAATTAGGGACACCATAAGTATTGCTTATACAAGGTAAGAAAGTGAATAGAATAACTGATATTACAGTAGCATAACTGTATCCTGAAGGGTATGACATCTTAAACACAGATGGCTGCCTTTATTTTCTGACACCAACCATCAATGATTGGCTAATCTTTTGTCAGAAATCCACAATGCTGCGTGAAAATGACCAAAAGTATGACGCAAACATCTTGACATTCTGCAAACATCTGTATAGTTGAGAGGTATGATGCCTACAAGGAATGTATTCTACAGCAGGTTTGCATTGTTCTCTGTCATTGTGGCACACTGGTGTTGCTGTACTGTCCCCATATAATGGTTGTAATAGCACACTCCTATTTGTCTGGCAGTGGCTGTATGACATAGTCGTGGGAGGGTGAACGTAGGGGACACACCACAGTACACTACAGTGCTAGATGTAGGAACATACAGCAGAATCTGTCACTGCACACAGGGACATACCCCTGTAATGATACTATCTTGCTGGGATCCACACATGCAGTATGTTGCCAGACTGTGGGGTATGATGTGTGAGGGAGCAGTGGGTAGTGCAGGCCATTATGGATGGGCATGGTGAATTGGTACATAGTGGATGCCCAAGTATCTGTTCCTGTAATGTGTTCTCCTTTTGTTATCTTTCAGGACCATGTACCACAGACAACATGCTCCCTTCTCTGATGCAGAGAATAAGACAATAGTGGATACACTAAGGCAGCATCATCAGATGCAGCTGTCCAGCAGGGGGCATAATCATTAACAATGGGCAGCATTGTGGGCAGACCTTGTGCAGGGTGTCAATCAGATTTGCCAGCAGGACAGGACCTATGAGCAGGTGTGACTCAGAGTCACAGATATGATGAATGCTGCACAACAAAGGGCAGCTGATGTTGCCAGGAATTATGCCACCATCAGCGGATGGCCTGCAGTGGTACAACCACACTCAACCACCGAGGAATTCTTGCTGAACCTAGAAACACATGACCGCTCCCAGCCATCCATCATGCCAAACATCATGGAGGTGGGTGCCACAGTGCCCCCAGCAGAGGAGCATCCAGGTAAGCTTACTGTGTCTACCATTTTGATACTTTATCAGTCATTGTGACAGGTTGTGCATACCTGTACATGGGAGTCAGGTCTGGCTACATTGAGGAGTTGGGGTTTAAGCTCTATTGTGCACACATACTCTGAATCTCAGCAATACAGCCAGTAACAGTGGCTACTGTACAAGTGGATATATGCACATATTACCCTGTAGTGTTGCAACATATGGTGATGCTGACAACTCTCGCTCACCCTTTCATAAGTCCGTCAGGAGTTGCCCAAAACTATGGTCCTGTACCTGGTAAGCATGATGCTGTTATTTTATGGATCATATATACCCTATGAAAGTTAAGGGCTACCATATTGCACTATGTACAAATGCTGTCTTTAGCAAGATTAGAATATTTGTATGTACCATTTTGGAACAGTTGACTACAGTTCATAGACTGGATAATCACAGGTGTGTATTTGAATGGATATTAACATGTTTGCACTCATACTTATGAGTGACTACGCAGCCTGGTATATATGAGGCAAGTAATCCAAGATTTCTGTTCAAACACAAAATATTGATGTTACATACCTGAGGCAGTGACATTACTACTGACATACCATTCTCAAGATAGGAGCACTGGGTTTAATGTGCAGTTCTATCATGTATAGTGTTATATTACATATCTTACAGGTAAATTGTACTGACAACTTTAACTGGATGTAGCTGATGTGTTTGTTATAAAGGCATTGACATGCATGTGTATGTCATTGTGAGGTTGTTTGTTGTGCATGGGAGCAGAGGTTAGAAGATATGAGACTAGTAATGCAGTTCTGTATCTTCATTTGTATGAGTCTGTGTGGATTACTATACATAACAATGCTGGTAGTAATGTATTGCTTTTGTCTTGGTTTTCACAGATGACTGGGGGATTGAAGTCTGTCTCCTCACAACCTGATGTCATTGTCTCATTGGACTCTGATAATGATCATGGCCATAGTGAGACCCAGATGGGGTTGTCAGTGGCTGAATCTGTCCTAGAGGTTGACATCCCACTTCTGCCCCCATTGTCTGTGCACACAGTCAGTATGCCCACACATACCTAGTCCCCAGAGGCCACAGATGTTGGACAGTCAGAGGGTGGACACATTGAACAGGAATGTGTGGCAACTATGGCTCCAGTGAGTGTGGACACTGGACATAGTCAGAGAGCTAGCGACATCCCACACAGGTGGATTGACAGGGGTGCTTGTAGGAGGAGTGCTATCTGTCCATCACATTTTGCTGGTGTCACATCTTGAGGTACTCATATGTTCTGGGCCATCATGGGAGCACAGGCACATTCTGAATAGAACACAAGATATATGCTTACGGTTATGGATGCAGCACAGTCTGAGATCTTTAACTGCCTCCACCATATTGGGAACACCTTGGATTGGTTCACTGATGCAGTGGGCAGATGGTGGACTGAGACAGTGTCTTTCTTGGGCCACACATTGTCTGTGCTAGAATGCATGGCTGGAGTTGAGCATCAGACCCGTGGACATAGGTCAGCTACACCAAATGCTGAGAGTCCACGTGACCATGCATAGTTACACTCCCATAGTGGCAGTACCTCCAGCACTACAGAGGGAAGTGTGTTGATCACACCATAACATGGCAGGCCAATGGCACATTGTCCTAGGTGGTCCCACAGGGGACACGGACCTAGCAGACAGCAGTCACCATCGGGTACTAGCACTGCGTCTGACCTTGGGCATGGTTGTGCCAGTGCAACTCCTGGCAGAGCCAGCTTCCAAGTTTGTGGATAGAGACAATGAACTGTCCACTCTACCATGTGTGGTCTACAGCTCTCCAACATACACATGTGTAGGGCTAGCACTGGGCTTGACTTTGAACACGCACACACTCAGACATCACTGTCAAATGCAGGTCACCTACAGACACACATGGCACCTCTCCATGCCCCGTCTAACCCCAACTCTTCCTGACTCACATAAATCCTGTCAGCTGTTTGGCACAGCCTAGGCCACCAGCACCCACACACCACAGCCTGTGCATGTGATGATACCTGTGTCACATCCTTGTCATCCTTGCCATCAATGCAGGGAAATTCAGCTATGTGTCTGATGCACAGGGTGGTTACATTACTTGACATGTATGTGTCCAATACAGTGTTGTTTTACCATACCACTTGTTGTGGTAGACAACAGATACTGTATGCTGTCATGTGTCATGATTATGTACCAAATTTTGTATACCTTATGTTGTATGATGTTTTACTGGTGGTAGTGTTACAGGATGACATGTTTCTCATAGACCTGTGTATGTGTCTATTCCAGGAGTCTTGGGGAATAAACTATGGACACATGGTGACAATACAGTGATACAGGATGGTATGGCAGTGCAGCAGAAATGTGATGTCAGCAAGGAACAGCAGCATACGTGCATGGCTCCCTAGGTGCATATGTCTGTAACAGTCTGACAAGAACAATGGGATTAGTCTGTGTAATCATGCATGCATACTTTGTGATAAGGTATGCTACCCTTGATATGTGTCACCTAGGTGCCTGCTGTGAGATGAGAACCCCTACTTATCTACTGTTACACACTAGAACTTGCAGTACTCATCTCATGCACCATGGAGTTTATATAATATTAGACTGTCAGCCTGCACTCCTAAGGTAGATGACATCAACAGGCCGTATAGAGGAGGGAGATTTAGAGGACAGCAGATAGTTACAGGGCCAGAAAGTGCATAAACATGGCACGGGGATAGCCCATGAGGACATGTCTGTTGTGCTGTAAGGGGATATATTTATGCATACCCACACACACACACACACACACACACACACACACACACACACACACACACACACACACACACACGCACATGCTGAGTTGGCTGTTGAGAGATTAGAATCTCTACCTGTCTACTGTTACACACTAGAGTTTGCAGTATTTATCACTTGCGCAATGGAGTTTATCTGATATTCGACTGTCATCCAGCGCTCTTAAGTTGGATGACATCAGCAGGCCATGTAGAGGAGGGCAATATAGAGGGCAGCACCTAGTTACAGGGCCAAAAAGTGCATAACTATTGCATTGGGATAGCCCATGATGGCATTTCCATTGTGCTGCAAGGGGATATATTTACACACACACACACACACACACACACACACACACACACACACACACACACACACACACATACACGCACACACTGAGTTGGCTGTTGTGAGATTAGAACCTCTACCTGTCTACTGTTACACACTAAAGGTTGCAGTATTTATCACATGTGCAATGGAGTTTATCTGATATTAGACTGTCAGACAGTGCTCCTAAGGTGGATGACATCAGCAGACCATGTAGAGGAGGGCAATATAGAGGGCAGCACCTAGTTACAGGGCCAAAAAGTGCATAACCATTGCATGGGGATAGCCCATGAGAACATGTCTGTTGTGCTGTAAGGGGATATATTTACACACACACACACACACACACACACACACACACACACACACACACACACACACAGACACACACACACACACACACACACACACACACTGAGGTGTCTGCTGAGAGATTAGAACTCCTACCTATCTATGTTACATACTATATCTTGCAGTACTTATCGCATGTGCAACCGAGTTTATCTGATGTAGCCTGTCAGCCAGCACTCTTAAGGTGGATAACATCAGCAGGCCATATAGAGAAGGGCAATGTAGAGGGCATCTGCTAATTACAGGACCAAAAACTGCATAACCATTGTAAAGGGATAGCTCATGAGAGCATGTCCATTGTGCTGCAAGGGGATATATTTACACACACACACACACACACACACACACACACACACACACACACACACACACACACACACACACACACACACACACACACACACTGAGTTGTCTGCTGTGAAATTAGAACCCCTACCTCTCTACTGTTACAGACTATAGCTCACAGTAATTATTGCATGTGCCACAGTTTACATGTGCTGAATATGTGATTGCAGGCATTGTATTTGTGGAGTGTGCAAAGTAGATTTGTGCTGGACAGCATGTTTGGCCTGCAGAGTGATATTGCTAGGTTCTTGTAGATCACAGCATGCTTATGTACCTTTAAGAAGCATTTCCAGATGTAGCACATGCATATAAGCAGTTAGCACATGCAGGCAGCAGTGCTATTTTGAGAGAACGGACAGAATGTTAACATGTATGAGTGGGGCAGTCAGTCTGTTTCTAAGTTTAATTAAGTTTAAGTTACAAAGCCTCATTTCTGATGTGTTTGTGTGTAATAAAGCTACTTGAGCTGAACCCAACAAATGTTCATCTGTTTTATTCTGACCAGATGAGTGACATGGTGTCAGAAACGGGATTAGTACAACTTCTTCAAGCAATGAGTTGCAGAGTTGAAGCGGAAGGCAGAATAAGCAGGTTGAGTGAAATGGAACTCAGACAAATGAAAAAGGGCCAGAAATGAGCTAAAGATAAGGAAAACTGCTGAAATGATTTATTTGGCAAAGAAAATTAAATGGTGCATTTATAAGGCACAAAACATATTATTAATCAAAGGAGTAACATAAACATATTATTGATCTAATGAGGGGCACAAAACACATTTATTAATCAAACAAAATGTTCAAAACCATGATATTTGATACAACAAGTACAAATATTCATATGGTCTCAGAATTATCTGTGGCTTATATAACAAGCATGTTTAAAGTAAAACAGGCACAAGAAAAGCATATTGAGAATGATAAGAGATTAAAAGGGCATATCAAGTACAATAAAAGGGCAAATTTAGCTTAAAGAGCAAGCAAATGCATGTTTTTTTAGTAAAAGACTGTGTTTGGGCAGAAACTACTATTTTGCATTGACCAAAACCATTTAAAGCATAGCTGGAGTTGTTTGAAGTATCTCAGAGTGTACAAAGTATTTGCAGAGTGTGTGCTTTATACTGTGAAATTATTTCAAAGAGTTTTCTACATGCAAAGTACAGTTATATTGCAAAGTGCAGTCAAAGTACAGCCATTTAAAAATGTTCTTTTGCTGTGGCATTTATTCGCAGAGTGTCACCATTTCAGAGTGTTTCTTACACTGTACAGAGTTAATTCGGAAAAGTACAGCCATTTTGAAAGGTGTCTGTGCCGTATACAGTTTATTTGCAAAGTGCATTCATCTTGAAGTATTTCCTCTTCTGAGGTTCTTCTGTTGTGTACAGTTTACTTCCAAAATACAGTCATTTCAAAGTATTTCTTACACTGGTAAGTAGTGGTTGTATAAAGTACAGTGACTTCAAAGTGTTCTTGTGCTATAGAGACATATTTGGCAAAGTGTACTTATTTCAAACAGTCTGTTGTGCTATTGGGCATAATTTCTAGTACTGCCATAATATTCTGGCATATATATATATATATATATATATATGTGTGTATGTTCATACATTATTTCAAGCATCTTCATCCCTGTGTGTTGCTATGGCAGAGGCATTTTACAGACCCAATCCACTTGCATTTGATCATAATATAGCAGAGAGCTGGAGTGTATTTGAGCAGTATTTTCATACAAACAGCTTTTTCTTTTTTTTTTTTCAAAACAGGTTTATTGTTTTAACATATAAGAGAAATATCATAACAATTTTATACAAGTAATTAAAAATAGGTATTATTATAATATTCAACAAAACAACTAAAGTATTTACAAAGACATCCACTACAATCAGATCAATTAATTAAACTAAAATACCATGCTATTGAAATTAAATTTTTTTAACAAATTTTGTAAATTATCCCATACAATAAAATAAGATGTTTTTCTATTTGTTCTAGTCCTAATTGTGTTTATTTCCATATGGCACACTATATTCATAACATTTTTAAATTCATTGAACGAAGGAGGTGTATCTGAAATCCAATTTCTAGTTATTATTTTCCTAGCCACTACTAGAATAGACCATAACAAGGGAAGCTTAACCTTTTAACACTTTGAGGTACAGGTGTGTTGAATAATATAAGAGATTTAGAAATAATGAAATTATCTGTAAAAAGAGCCTGCAAAATTCATTAATTGACTTCCAGTATTCTTTCAATTTTATACAGTCATAAAACATATGAGCCCAGTCAGCATTAATTTCTACATTACATCTCTTACATAGATTATCTTTATTATTTATTTTATTCATCATCAAAGGTGTATAAAAAGATCTATGTAAAAATTTCCATGTATAAAGTCTTCAGACAATGGAAGACGTAGTTCTATAAGCAGATTCCAATATATATTGTTTATCTTGTTGATTTGGTGGGTCCCCATTAATAGAAGTGAAATAATTCCAGTATGAATCTACACTGTAAAAAGTTTCTTGTCTGATAACTTTATGTATGTATGAAAGTTTACCTTTATCAGAAACTTTATGTTGTAAATTTAATATCAAGTAATCAATCAGTGTTGGAATAGATTATTTAACAGTTATAGACATTAGATCTATTTTATTAATGAGATGTTGTCTAAAGGTCTGAACCTCTAACCAGCAAGTTTCTCTTAGATCAAATTCATGTTTTAAGAAATCTAGATTTTTAACTTTATTATCAGATATCAACTGATACCAGTACTTTAGATCATTATCTATAGCTAAACGAGTTCCTTCAGAAGAAGATGACAAAAGCATACCCTGAGTATACATTATAGGAAATACAATAAAATTCCATTCCCTATACTTAGGGTACATGAATATAAAGTTACGATAACTAATAATAATATTTAATGGGTAACAAACCATATGTTTAGGTGTAATAGGTGATGTACAAAATTCCTTTAGTAACCATAACATGGAGTTATTTACAATCATATTTTTATGTTTTAAGGAGATTTTCATGAAGTGTATACTAATTAGCTCCCAATAACCTTTCCATTTTGTGACATATGACTGATCTATTAATAAAGTAATAACTTTTACAATAGAAGAGATAGTATATAAATTAAAGTCTGGAAAAGAAATACCCCCTTGAGACCAGCTATTAGTATGTTTCTTTAATGCAATCCTAGGTCTATTAGGTGCCCATAAGAAATTTAACATTAGTGTGCTCAGTTTCTTGATAATTATTTTTGTAGGTGGAAGTATTATTGATTGTATTAAGTATAAAATCTTGGGGAATATTATCATTTTAATAATTGTAAGTCTCTCCTCCATAGTAAAAAAACATATTATTCCAGGTATTATAAAGATTTTGTATATTAAGAAAACATGTATTATAATTATTATATATAATAGATTTAATATCTTTAGATAGTATTATACCTAAATAAGTTATCTGACCTGAATTGGGTACATATTTAGTAAAATCACTAATGAGAATATTTTTGTGTATATATAGGTAGTATTTTAGTTTTTCTTCATTGAATATTAAACCAGAAATACTTTTAAAATTCATCATGTTATCAAATAGAGACTGTATAGAAGAATTAGATCCTGCTGATGTAATTAGAACATCATCTGCAAAAGTTGAATTTTGGATGTTGTATTTTCATCTATTTCAAAACCCTCTATGTCAGTACTGTTTCTGATCAAATTAGCCCAAGGCTCCATTACTAAAGTGAATAATAGTGGAGAAAGTGGACATCCTTGTTTTGTACCTTTAAGAATGGGTATTTTTGTGAAACATATGTTCCTACCTTAATATAAGCCAACGTTCCTTTGTATAAATGTTCAATTAGATTTACAAATGCATCCGAGAAGTTTGTGCACTTCATTAAGGTAAACAGATAGTCCCAACTTACTGAATCAAATGCTGAACTTATATCAAGACTAATAAGTGTTAAATCTTTCTTTTCCTATTTGCAAAATCTATTAATGTTAAAGTTCTTCTTATATTATCAAAAGTATTTCTATTTACAATGAAGACTGTCTGATCTATATCTATAATGCCGGGAATGATTGTCTTCAATCTATCAGCAAAGATATTCATAAACATTTTATAATCAACATTAAGTAATGAGATGGGCCGATATGAAGAACATCTAGTTGGATCTTTATTAGGTTTTAAAATTGGCGAAATAAATGTATATTGCCAAGATGGGGGGGTTATTAACTCAGTTTGGGCCAAAATAAAAACCTTATGTATTAATGAATATGTATTTTTAGAAAGGATTTTATATATCTCAGGTATAATACCATCATTACCCGGTGCTTTGTTTGATTTAAGCTTATTTATTTGTGTAATAACTTCTGTATATGAAATACTATTGTCCAATAGTTTAATCTGTTGTTTATTGCTTTTTATTCATATTTGTGGTTATAAACTCCTTTATTTTATCTTTAGGTTCCATGTTAATATTATTATGGTTAATTTTGTGAAAGTGATTTCTAAATTCATCTAGTATTTCTGGTATACTAGAAACATTCTTCTTTTTCCTTAGAGAAAATATTTCTTTGATATGGTTTTGTTTATTCAACCTTTTTGTTTTATTTTTAAGTCTATGTAAGTATTTGGGGCTTATTGAATAAGACAAAACTTGTATTTTCTAAAGTTATTTTAACTTTATGAGTTAAAATTTCTTTGTATTTCTCATTTAGTTTGTTTATTGCTTCAATAACTTTCTTGTCCATAATATTTTCTTTATTATTATGTTTATAAGAGTCTAATTTACTTTGAATATCTAACAATTCCTTATCCCAAGATTTCCTTTTATTATTATACCATCTGATACTTTGTCCATATAGATATGATTTTAAGGCATCCCAAACATAAACAATGGAGACTTCAGGAGTGTTATTTATGTCTAAAAAATGTTTTACTTCT